>NC_060138.1:393158256-393458256 GCF_021461385.2 Schistocerca piceifrons | reverse complement strand
CATTTTCGCTCGTCGCCGCTGATTCCGCGTAAATTCCCGATGCAGGTGACATCAGTAGTCCCTTCGCCTTCCTATCCTTTCCTCCTCCTTCCCCGCACCACCCCCACCCCCACCCCGCCTTCAGTTTACGTGTAATGTATCACAGCTGCGGATTTCGTGTGATATCTGATCTTTCGGACATGTCCGAAAGAACAGACACCACGCATTCATATAATGAAACAGCTTTTCTTACACGTGTTCAGTGTGAGCACCATTCGTAACACGGCTCCCATTGAGTCAATAGGCGAGTCTTCCCAAGCCTTGGCCAATGTGTGAAGTCACTGTGGCAGCAACTGCTTCAGTTTTCTTTCGTAAGGGGGGAATTACGTAAAATTGGTCGAACATGTTAAATCTTTTTCCCACCAGATAGTTCTGTACAATGTTAAAAATATCTGCTCCGATTACGACTCTGTCCTTGTTTGCAATGTTATATTTCTGCCATCAGGGAAGACATCTATGGAGTATAGAAAGCTTTGTGCTCATTTACGATTTATTAAAGAAACGCATACATGGTGGAACAAAAAACGTGAACGAAGGCTTAAATAACCTTCTTTAGAAGGGATACCCGAAGAAACATTCTGCTCATCTGTTGTTAAAAATTCCTCATATGATGCTTGTATGGTATTCAGTTATGGTAACAATGGAAGAATCGGGCCCCTTCTGAAACTAGGATTTGGTGCAGATTGTTTCACTGAAAATCTGTTGAAGGAGACTGATGATGTGCGTACTGCTAGTTCTGAAACGTTAGTGAGGGGTATTGCCAAAAGGGCATGCCAGAAGGATCAGACTAGTTGAAAAGAGCTACATGAAGGCCAAAAGGACCTAATGTATGGTTTTGGCCAACACTAAGGCACCTGTTTCTGGCATAAAGGATAATAAAACCTTCTTTCTTCACTACATGTTACTTTAGTTTTTCGGTGTACGAGAAACATTTTCTGCCGAACCACTGCAGATAAGAAGGTGGAATTTGCTGCAGACTTTTTACACATGATGACACAACTTCTTGCGGTACAAAACTTTTCAAAGTGCGTTACTGTCAAATTTATTTCAATTTTTGTGAAATAAGAATTGCTATGTATCATACACACAAATTAAAAAAAATTATTCCGAGGTATTCTAAGACTGATACTGAAAAACTGGTAAATAGATGTTTTTACCTAATTATTAAGAATAACCTACCACATTTTGAAAGTGATCAGTATACTAACCTTTGAGAAAATTTTCCTCATAGTATGTGTTCTAGAAGTATCCACCAAAATCCTGATCAAATTACTTGACAAAATAGTTGAAAGAAGTCCAGATTGTAGCCAATAACATAATGACAGTGTACAATATTTGGTTCAATTGGCTCTCAAACAGTAAAAGATACATTAGCTTATATGACCCATGTACAGTCCCGGAAAATGAAAAACGAACACATTGACGCAAGTGAATAAGACACGCCATACTTGCACTGTACACTACGAGAGGGCGGTGCGTGCAATGATCAAACGCGCAACGCTGCGGACGCACCAGGTACCGCGTTATTAGTTGTGGGTGTTGCTAGCTGCGCACCGGTTGGTCACCACCAGAGCCAGTGGCAGCCGGTTTGCTATGGCATACGGAGTTCCGTCTATGTCTGCAACACTGTTACCATGCAGAGAGAGCGTGTACGTGAACCGTCCGTGCAATTGACGGAGTTTGAGCGAGGGCGTACAGTGAGCCTGCGGGAGGCCGGATGCACGTACAGCAGAATTGAGCAACATATGGGGCGTGAGGTCTCCACAGTGCATCGATGTTGTCGCCAGTGGTCAGCAGAAGGTGCACAGGACCGTCGACCTGGGTCCGGACAGCAGCGACGTACAGATTCACACCAAGACCGTCGTATCCTACCAAGTGCCGTACTGGACCGTACCGTCACTTCATAACAACTTAGGGACACCGTTGCTTCAGGGATATCAGCGAGAACCATTCGGAAGCGTCTCCATGAAGCAGAGCGACGGTCCTGCGTACCGTCAGGGCGTCTTCCGCTCACGCCGCACCATCGTTCATCCCGCCTCCAATAATATCGCGGTGGGCGTTTATGGAAGGACGAATGGAGACGTGTCGTCTTCAGTGACCAGAGTCGCTTCTGTCTTGGTGCCAATGAGTTTGTACGCATGTGTGGCGTAGTGAACGTGAGCGCCAAAATCAGAAGTGTATACGACAGAGGCACAAAGAGCCAACACCCGGCGTCATGTTGTGGTCGTGCTCCTCTGGTGATCGTCGAGGGAACAATGAACAGTGCACGATACATTCAAACCATCATCCAATCCATCGTGCTACCGTTCATGGACCAGCAAGATGATGTGGTTTTCCAACAGGACAGTGCACGTCCACGTGTATCCCGTGCTACCTAATGTGCTCTTGAAGGTGTAGTCAACTACCCTGGCCAGCACGATCCCCGGCTCTGTCCCCCATTGGGCATGTGTGGGACCGGATGGAACGTCATCTTGCGCGGTCTGCGTGTCCGGGTCGAACTCTGGCCCAACTGTGACACCGGTGAAAAGTGCATGGCAGGTCATTCCGCAGGACTACATTCAGCACCTATACGATTGTCTCCACGGGAAAATTGCAGCCTGCATTGCTGCAAAAGGAGGGTATACACGGTACTAGCGCTGACATTGTGTACGCTCTGTTGACTGTAC
This sequence comes from Schistocerca piceifrons, assembly GCF_021461385.2. Classification (NCBI taxonomy): domain Eukaryota; kingdom Metazoa; phylum Arthropoda; class Insecta; order Orthoptera; family Acrididae; genus Schistocerca; species Schistocerca piceifrons. The sequence goes on along the minus strand of NC_060138.1, from coordinate 393,455,551 downwards.
TCACGTAAGTATGACTGTCTGTGCGATCATGTGTTGTGTACGTCCTCAAGAATGTGTCAATAAGCGGAGGCACATGCACATGTACCTCTATGGACTCCCAAAACTTAAAACTGCTAGGCGTCAGATCAGCTGCACGTTAAGGCCATGCGAAACAATCTCTGTCATTCTGTTCCTTGCGGCCAATCCATCCGTTTGGTACAACGTTTGTTTAACCTGTAACGTAATGAGTTATGACTGCGAGGTGGACCACCAGCTTGCTGCCATATAAAGTTCTGGGGTTCAGCTTCTTCCAGTGAGGAAACAGCCATACTTCTAGCTTATAAAGATAAGATACACTGGTTACAATTCTTTCACCGAAAAAGAAAGGCCATAAACTTTCCGCCGGGAAGCCAGAAACATTCAATTTGGGGTGTCTCGTTGAAACTGTGCCATCTCGTGGGGATTTGTTGATCCTATAATGCGCACATTGTGTGTAGACGTTTCTACCTAGTCGAAATGTCGATTCATCACTAAAGACGACCCCATCCATAAAATGTGTATCGACATGCAGCAAAATTTCGTTAGCAAAATTGACAAGTAAAACGTACGTACACCCTAGCCTGTAGGCTTTAGAGCTTGTAACAACTGCAACGATAAGGACGTAATTGTAAGCATCTTCTTAAAAGTCTCCGTACAGACGTCACTGGAACTGCTATTTCGCGAGTAGTCTCTCTCCCGAACTGATTTCTTGCGGCTAAGTGTGAAAGACCTTCTCACTCGTTCAACGCGTTCTACAGTCACTCTCGGTCATCCCGTACTCTTCCCTTTGCAAAGACAGCCGGTGTCTTCAAACTGATGATACCATCTACGGATGTCGTTATCAGGATAACAATGGAACTTAATACGGAACGCACTTTGCTATGTAACAACAGATTTAGTCCTTGCAAACTGCAGAACATAAAAGCACGCTTCTCGCCATATTCTCCACAAGGACTTTCCAACGGAAGACAAAGGGAACATTGCATGCGCATGTGCACAGGCACACAAACAAAACTGACTTACTCTTTCATTTGATGTATTATTCATAACACTAGGTTGGCTGTGACAAATTCTACAAAGCCTTAAAACCCCGATGTTCATTTTGAAACACTCAGTAAAGAAACTGATATAAAAAAGCAAGCAGCCCTATTCTTAGGAAACTGCTATTTAGTTTGTAATATAAAATTAATACTAGTGTTAGACGTGCACAGTAGAATTTCGTAAGGCCACGCTTTGCTTTATTCACAATACCCAACGGCTACGTTCTCCTGACCTACGTAAATTTTAAACTCCCCGATCGCTATGGTTTTATACGGTGCAGAGACCTGGATATCTCGAAAAGGAGTATTATCTTTTTTCGACAAAGAAATAATATTTTTAAAAGAAATAAACTTTGGAGGCACTGCTCATAATTGCTTATCGTGGTGATTACAGTGTGAGAATTGAGAAGATAGGGTGAGAAACGACGTGCTGGAAGAGTTGGGGAGAACAGATACCTCTTAGCCGGCACGAGGAAAAATAAAGAAAAAATGGCTCAGACACATCTTGAGGCACCAATGTCTGCCCCAGCAATGAATTAGTGGGTGGTACAGGGGGAGATTAAGAGATTGGAACACATCCAGCAAACAGTTGAGAACGTCGGTTGCAAGTGATACTCTGGAGTGAAGAGGTTGGCGCAGGAGAGGAATTCGTGGCTGGCCGCATCAATCCAGTCAGAAGACTGATGACTCAGACAAAAAAGGGAAGGAGAGGAAGAGAAAAACTCCAACTAACGGACAGTGTTAGGGAGAAAAGCGATAAATACCTGATACAGGAAATAAAATCACAAGAGAGGCATACGTGGTCAACTGCCATGCCTCCAGGCAAACCAACTACTGACGAGGGCGATCGCCACTCCTAAAAGTTAACTCTTGCCTACGAGCGACTGGATATTAATTGTTCTCCGCAAATCGGCAGTATCCGATAATTATCCAAAACTCAGCTAATAATTTAATGGTATTTTAATAAAACAGCCACATAATTCGTGAAGATGATTTTAGTTCCTAGAGAACACAAATGGCGCGTTTCTATCAGTTTTTCGTCCGTGCACTTACACAACCAGAGCAGAAATAAGAAATTTCTTCTTTATCTAATTTTATGGTATGTTCGGAATGTTGACAATCCATTAAAACCAATAGAAATATCTTTACCATGTCAGAATGGAGTCATTAGCTTGCTAGAATCTTTAGAAGGTGGTGTTCCAAGCAGTTTTGTGTTTAATGCAAAACATAGCTAATCGTACAGTTTTTTATCCAGTAATATTGTCTTTCGATGTTATCTGTTTTTAATAAAAAAAAAAACACTTTTTTTGACATTCAGTTTTCCTCAGATCTGTAAGCTCTGCTTTGTGCAGGCCCTTTCATATTATTTACTCTAATAAATACGTGCACAGTATCTATGCTCGTAACGTTGGCAACGAAAAGACTGCTACGCAGGGAGCATCGTTTCTATTTCATTGGGAACAACAAAAAGTCGCGTTGGGCGTATTGTTGAGGATTCATTTTTAGAACTGGGATAGGTCAGTAGCGAATTTCTGGCATAGCAGCCAAGAATAGAATTTTTACGTCACCGAGTACGAAGAAGCTACGCGACATTGCCTGTATCATTGACTACAAATAACGTCGTGTAGGTGCGGCTTGGCATGTTTTTCTGTAGCCATTAATGTATGTGTCTTGGCAGTTCTCTCACTGACGTCAGTCGATGAGAGAGCTCTGTTACTGCAGTCTGTCACTCAGGGCAAATGAACAGGTAGTTTATTTCTGAATCTCGTAGTGTTCTCGATATTTTTTTTTTTTTTGAGGAGGAGGAGGAGGAATGGTTAAATAGAATATCTTGTGTCGAAATATCTTACGTGAATTAAAGGTACAGTCAGAATACAACTGCAAGCGTATCCCTTCATCGGGCCCGGAAACAATCCCTATGTTAGGTCGAGGTATCTTGTTCTATCCAGGGAGTTCCGAGTATAACGGTTCTCCGTCTGTCGTAACACTTTGTGTTCTACCAGATAAAACATGTGCGTGTGCTAGACTAGTTATTATTCATTATTAGAGTTGATCGTTCCGTAAAATTTTACCGCAACAAAAATTAATACGGTACTCTATATTTCTCCATGTATCACCTTTATATGCCGATTCTGGAAAGTCAAATTATGAATTTAAGACGACTTTTAAGTATCATGTGCTCGTCTTTGCGATATCATTGAACTAAAAATACCGAAATCGCACGATAAGTAGATATCGACCGCTGGGTCGGAAAATGTGCACATTCGAGACATGGAACTAGCTCTCCATACAGCCAACCGGATTTGGTCCGTTGTGGCCATTTCAAGTTTCCTAATCGTAAAAAATTGTCTTGGAGGAGATACGTTTTCGGCAGACTTGAAGATTATCTGCAAATTAATGTTATACAGAGTTGGAGATATATCTTAAAAGTGAAGTAAAAGAAAAATAGTTTCACTGGAACAGATGTATTGAGTTTAATGAACGTAATGTTAAAAACAATTTTTGGTTTGGCAAGAAAGTAAGTTTTTTGCGAATCTCGTCGATCCATCACCGTACACCGAATATGTTGCTCACTGTTGCTCTGTTTCCTAGGCAGTGTACAATGAATCAGGAACGTTTCACTAATTTTGAAGCCGAATGACGTGATGGCCTATTCCATGAAGTTTCAGCATTGCAGCCGGATAAAGCTGACTTTTTGCCACGATATTTCGGCTGGCAACCATTCAGCCATCTTCAGGTTAGTGTTTTGCACTGGAGATTGCTAGTTCACGTTGATACCTTGATACCAAAAATGCAGGAGTCTCATGATTGCTTCACAGTTTCATTAGTGAGTGTGCGGTACTGTGATGTCACTCAGACAGAGAAAACAATTGGGAAGACCAAAGGTCAAGTTGTTTCACGTGTCCTGCGTGGCAAGAAGTCGACGTATTCCGGCTGCAATCCCGAAACTTCATGGAATGCTCTTTACGCCCGGAAAATTTCAAGAATTTCGACATGATGGCGGCGTTGAAGGCCAACAGAAATCTTGCGCAATTCACCATTTGGAAACTTGGTCAGGAATTTCTGTTTTTTCTGTGACATTACGCAAGAGGCTTACTGCTGCCAAATTTTGAACTTTTATGGGCGGAAAACTATGGGTAATGAGACCCTTTAATACAAAGCAGTAAAGCCGTGCGGGGTAGCCATGCGATCTTAGGCGTCTTCGCGCGGCTCCCCCCGTCGGAGGCTCGAGTCCTCCCTCGGGCATGGGTGTGTGAGTTGTCCTTAGCGAAACTTAGTTTAAGTTAGTGTGTAATCCTAGGGACCGATGACCGCGGCAGTTTGGTTTCATAGTCCTTACTACCAGTTTCCAATTACAAAGCAGTAGCGCCGCTCGTCAAAGGTATTCGTAAGCTACTAATGGTTTGCTCTTGTATGCTTCACGGCAGTTTACGAATCTCATAATAGTGAATCGACGACATGTTCGGTAATGCTTGCACCTACGAATGAATCACCGAATGAAATCTGAAATATGTGGGAACGTCCCATGGAGTCGGCATTGATTTGGAAGCCAACTGAGTCACACGCGGCGATGATGCTACTGCTGGTGTTTCCAACAGGTACCAGCCGCCGCCAGTGGCTGGCGCCGGGAGACGGAGTAGCCTTCTGAAAGCGTAAGGTGGCGCAGTCATGACTGTGCCGTGTTGACGCGCTCGGCGCGTTTCCCAAATAAGGCCACGATTCTGCCGCGAGGCTGCGGGAACAGGCGGAGAGTCTGCTGCGCTGATTATCCCCGCCACGCACTGTGTAGCCGTGGAGCAGGCGGCCGTCACGCCCGAAGTTGTGTCGCCGCTTTCCAACCGCATGGCTACCCGGTAGCTACTCGCCGCTGTGAATCCCTTCTCTGCCAGGCCGCGACGGGACAGTCAGACCCCCCCTTATCACACAGCTGACATTTCCTTATCTACATGTACATACATACTTCGCAAGCCACTGTGCAGTGCATAGCGTTGGGTACCCGTACAATTATTGATTTTCTTTCCATTCACATATTGATCGAAGGAAAAATGATTGTCTATATGCCTTTGATTGCGCACAAATCGTTCTTACTTTCACGAGAACTCTGCCGCGTTTCTCCCAACAACTGCCATTTTACATATTTAAAGCTTTTCAGTTATACTTTCGTATTTGCTATATCGATCTGTTACGATCCCAGCAGCGAGGCTATGAATTCGTTCGATGTCTGATGTAATGCCTGCTCTATAGGGACTCCAATCACTGGGACAGTATTCAAGAATTGGTCAAACTAGCTTCTTGAGGTGCACTGCACTTCCCCAGAACCATTCTTACAAATCTGTCTTCCGTAATACTGGTTTGAAGTGATCTTCCCATTCCACATCGCTTCTTAGCCTCTAAATACTTAAATGACGTGACGTGCTCAAGATGTTCAGCACTGATCTTGTAAGCAGATACTATAAGGTTCTTTCTCTTCGTTATAAGCACTGTCTTACATATAACCACGTTTAAAGGGACCTGCTATTCATTACATCAAGCGGAAATTTTGTCCAAGACTTTTTGCAGTTCAGTACGATTGTCGAAGGACGATATTGCCTCGTGATTCTCTATGATAAATCGTTCATGTATATTGAACGTGATGGAGGTTCTGTTGGGCCACACGATGTTACTATCGTTTCTACGGAACGTTCGCTAACGAGTATAAGGTACTAGAATCAAACACGTATTAAAGTAGATACTCCTTATGATGGTATCATGGTGGTAGTAGACAGTGTGGTACACTGTAGAATGGCTTACGAAAATATAGGACCACAGAATCTACCTGCTCACCTACCTTTATCGTTTACAAGACGTCGTGTATGTACAGTGCCAGCTGTTTTACAGCCCGGTTGTTTTCTCTGAACCCGTGCTGATTGCTTGGAATAAAAAAAAAATGTTTTCCTCCAGGTACGCCACATCGTTTGAGCTTAGAATATGCCCCATGAGCGCTCAACAGACGGACGTCAGCGATATTGCTCTCTAATTCTATGCCTCCGTCCTTTTATCATTTCTGTAAACAGGAATGAACTAACTCCCTTTCTACTCACATGGGACACGTGAAACAACTTGACCTTTGGTCTTCCCAATTGTTTTCTCTATGTCAGTGACATCACAGTACCGCACACTCACTAATGAACTGTGAAGACATCCTGAGACTCCTGCATTTGTTGCTTGCCGATGACTTAGCGCAGGTGTCTGACCTCACTATTTTCTTACTGCATTGGACCATTGTATCATTATCAAAATAATGTCGAACAAGTCATTACAATAACTGAATAATAATACTACTACTACTACTACTACTACTACTACTAATAATAATAATAATAATAATAATAAACATTGTTGATGCTTTCGGACATAGCGCGACATCTTGCGAACAGCAGGTGTAGGTGACTGGTAATTCCGACTCCCTAAGTTTCTCAAAGACGGTCGACGTTCTACCACATCGTCGACTAACATATAAGGCACGACCATACGGAGTATCTTCACCGATTTGCGATTGGATCGATGAACATTTGACTGACGGGACCCACAACTCTGTACCGGACGAAGAATCATAAATAATGTGGATCGGACGAGCTCCAAGGAATTTTAATGAGATCGCTAATGTACTCAGTGTCCATCAACAGTTTATCAGATCAGGTCAGCAGTACTGTCCGATTATCGCTGACGATGCAGTTCTGCAGAGGGCAGCATTGACGTTGGACGATCACAAGGAAATGCAGACAGAGTAGGGCAAAATTTCCATTTGGTGTACTGACGCGATGGAAGGATTGTGCGAAGTTCAGTGCACGTGTGAATGAAATCCAAGGTCTGCGAGAAAGACAGGCCGCCGCGCGTACGTCACGAGGGCAGGCCTGAGCTCGCTCCCTCGTTCAGCTCAGCAGACAAACAGCGTTTCTACGCCTGTTAACTCGTAACTGCGTATTTACGAATGGGTTTTTACGTACAAATGAGAATTGCGTCTTCTATTGGAATCCGCTATTATGAAGTCTTACTGTTTGTTGGTCTTACAACGATCGGAAGTCCGTAGGCCTACTAATAATTTGTTACGCCTGTGATAGTTACAGTGAAACTAAAATCGCGCCAAAATGATTATCGATTGGATGACCCACTATAGCTTGTATGAAATGAGGACTGTTAAGTAGAAGAGACCGAATCCTGTAAACAAGTCGCTATCCATTTATATCAAGCGTAGGTCTTAAATCACAGTATGCTGCAAAGATGTGTGTTTCGTGGTAGTACTAGTAATCAGTAAGATTCCACTATAGCAGTTTCCAGTAGATGATGGGGTTCTCGTTTGTACGTACATACCCAGTTAAGAGTTACCACGTGCAGAAACGCAGTTCGTCTGCTGAACAGAGCGAGGGAGCTCATCGATGAAATGTCGTACCAGATGCTAGAGTGTATTGCCCCAGAATTTGGTATCCTTGTCGGGTAGGCGCGGCAACAGGCACAGAACAAATTCAGAATCACGTTGTTAGGTAAGTCCAGCCCATAGCAGAGTGTAGGAGGGGTACTTAAATGGAATCTTTGGAAGAAAGGCAACGTCGTTTACGCAAAAGCTTATTGGTTGTAGAGTCAGTACCCAATAAACGACACGAACCGATCTCGAATGAATCGTAGTTTGAAACAAAAACTGGCGGATAATCTTCTCGGCTGCGCGATTTTTCTGCTTCTTTGTGAATCTCCGAAATTCTTTCCGTAGCTACGCAGCTTTCTAGCACTACAGCGAATAGGATTTCGCAAGCCTCCACTAGCGAAGGCTAAGTTAATCCTGGACAAAGGAGGCGTCGACTTTGTTTTTCTTGGCGCGTTCCGATCGTAGTACTCTGGCTGCTGCTGCTGCCCTTTGTGCAGAACGCGGGAGTGTAGCTACCACCAGTGATTAAGGAAGTTGTGGAATGAGTAAATTTAGTTGCCGCGTTTCTTGCACCTAATTCCCGTCCTTGACTTATTACAGCTTTCAGGAGACACGGAAGTAGTAACATCTCGGCGAAAACAAAGTGCGACCAAATCTGTATTTACACAAGGGGGACCTTACCAAACCATTCTCACAGATTTTCCCCATACTTATAGGACTTCATGTTCGATGGCCCTACATCAATTCCTGAGCCAAAACGACTTAGCTGAACAATAGGGGATATTCTACTGGCCACTCCGCGTGGTTTGAGGCGCCATATCACGATTTGCGCGGCTCCTCCCGCCGGAGGTTCGAGTCCTATCTCGGGCGTGGGTGTGTGTGTGTTGTTCTTAGCTTAAGTTAGTTTAAGTTAGTGTAAGTAGTGTGTAATTCTAGGGACCGATGACTTTACCAGTTTCGTCCCTTAGGAATTCACACACATTTGAATATATCCTACTGCTGCCAAGTACAAAAATTACTATGTTATTAATGAATTTGTCTGTAGTCGAATGCATTACGTGTTAAGTTTGTATTCCTGATGTCGCTGTTTTGAAACTGAAGGCAGCATATTTCTTTCTAATTTTGTTTGAATTTCATCGTTATTGACCAGTGAAATGTTAGTATTAAATTTTTTAAAAATAAAAGTAGCATGCCGTGTATTTAATTAGTTGTCGTATGAATACTCGCATAGTGACACCATTAGTAACCAAAAATCAAAACATGTTATTTTTATTTAAAGACTGAATTTCAGTATTTGTTAATTAACATTTCCGTTTGCGAATAATTATGGAACTTTAAAAAAGTAAAAAATGCCACTAGTGAGATTTAAACCACCGATTTCACAAATACAATTCTATTACGCTATGCATTCGACTACCGATAAACTGATTGGTAGCATAATTAATTTTGTTAATGAACAACGAAAACCACGTTTACTGTGTTACGACCGGTTTCGCAAGTCGAACTTCTTCAGCAATACGACCTAATAACATATCGTTGGTGGTTTTCATTAATGATTAACATTAGCATCAGGTGTGTTGCTTAACATGATCAAGATAATTATTTTTACTTAACAGCGATCGGAAATCGTCTAATCTTCAATGATGGTTTCTTCTGGTTATTTTGAGAATCACGTCGTACTGCTTTAGCAAATTGATGTCCGGGCACTGCCCTTCAAATTCTCCAAGTACAGGGCAGAGCAATCCATGAGGTCCACTTGTTACAAAGGACGCCACAGCCCAAATACATTGTTGCATTACATTCGTGTTACCTATGTTTCCCGAGTGTCATGGTGTCTTTTTGAATGTAGTATCTTTCTTTACTTCTAACGAATGTAGCTGCAACAACTCGTATTTTTTACTATTCCAAATTCTACCGATGAAAAAAAAATTGTAAACGATATCTCGATAGACAGTAATAGCTCACACCCTTGTTGTTTTCGAACAGACCCTCGTTTGTGTACACCTACTGGAATTAGGGATATACAGGTATTGGCTGCGGTATCTCATGCAGGTAGTGTGTAGTCCAACGAAACTCTTAGCTGGCGGCCTCTGTCCAGATTCCTAGCATTTACTGTTTTCATGGCGTTCACATTCATAACACCGCAACGCCGATGCGGATGTCAGCTTCCTTTCGGCTAGCTTATGCTTTTACGAGTCTATAGTTTCGCACAGAATCTCCTTTCTTCAACACCTAACTCTTTAAGACTGAACGAGACGCACACTGCTACTATGCCCCATCGCACGTCAACGATCGCCATGTGGTGGACGTTTCAGTTTTGTCGGCATCAAAATATTTAATAATATTATTTGTTGGGTACTGACGTATTATTGGTGAGGATTTAATGGACCATCTCGAAAACTGATCCTCCTGTAGTTGTGAACTCCCGACGTGGCCGTGGGCAGCTGTCGCGACCGACGCGCCTTGGCCTTGCTCGCGCGTAGCCGTGCTTTCCTGGCTACTGCCCAGCACACATGACGGGGCCGCAATTCCTCGCAAGCGCGCGCGCATGCTTCCGCGGCCGGCCTGTCCTGTTATTGGCGCCGCCACCACGTTCTTCTGTATTTTTGGAGTGACAACTTATGCATTCCCAACTGCAGTAGCTTGTCGACGTATTTATTTCGGAAATTAAAGGCGGAGACAGAACTTGGGAAACTCCAGGAGAGAAAAGTTGGCGAAAGGAATTTAAAAAATGATTGGCCTGAAGATTTTCACATACACACTGCCGCCCAAAATTACCTTACAGGCTATATGATACACATTTAATATACAAAAAAATTTTGGTACTGGAAACAATTTGAAACGGTGAAGAAAGCACACACATTTCATCGGAGAACATGGCATATGACACAAATTACAGCAGAGAGGATAAAAACAGTTGCTGAGGCATTCTGTCCATATCTTTAAATGTACTTTAATACAAGGAAAGACTACGCACTCCGAAGAAATTACCTGAACGGGAAGAAAATTAGTAGTGGTGATGTACATGTACATCAAACAAAAAGCAGTTGGCATGATTTGTTCAGGTGAAAGCGTTTCACAAATCGAGCATGTCGATAACGCATAGGTTCCCCTCTGACCCTTATACAAACACTTATTCGGCTTGGTATTGGTTGACAGAGTTTTTGGATATCCTACTGAGGGATATCTCGCCAAACTCTGCCCAATTGTCCCGTTAGTTCGTCAAAATTCCGAGGCGATTGATGGTGTTGCCCATAATGCTCCAAACGTTCTCAACTGGTGAAACATCCGACGACCTGGCAAGCCAAGCAAGAAGACAAGCAGTAGAAACTGTCGCTATATGCTGGCAGATATTATTTTGTTGAAATTTAAGACCAGGGTGGCTTGCCATGAAGGGAAACAAAACGGGGCGCAGAATATCGTCGACGTACCACTGTGCTGTGAGGATGCCGCGGACGACAACCAAAGCGATCCTATGAAAAGAATTGGCACCCCGGACCATCACTCCCGGTTGTCGGACCGTATGGCAGTCGACGGTCAGGTTGGTATCGGATCGTTGTCCGAAGCATCTCCAGACACGTCTTCGCTAATCATGGAGGCTCAGTTCGAAGCGGGACACATTACTGAAGACAATTCTACTCCAGTCAATGAGATTCCAGGCCGAAAACGTGTCTGAAGACGTCGCGTACAGCGGTGGGATACCAACCTGACAGTCGCCCGCCATACAGCCCGACAACCAGGAATGATGGTCTAGTAGGGATGCTGTTTCATTTCATAGCAGGAGCCCTTTGTCATCCGCGACATCCTTACAGCACAGCGGTACGTCGAAGATACTTTACGCCCTGTTTTGTTGCCCTTCTTGCCAAACCATCCTGGACTTACATTCCGGCAAGATAATGGCCGCTCGCACACGGCGACGGTTCCGGCTGCTTGTCTTCATGCTTGCCACACACTGTCTTGGCCAACAAGGTCACCGAATCTCACGCCAATTAAGAACGTTTGGAGCATTACGGGCACGGCCCTCCATCCAGTTGGGATTTTGACGATCTAACGCGCCAATTGGACAGATATCCCCCAGGAGCAATCCAACAACTCTATCGATCAAAGACAAGCGAATAATTGGTTGCCTAAGGGCCGCAAGTGTACCAGCGCGTTACTGAGTTGCTCAATTTGTGAAGCTCTGTCTGTTGAATAGATCAACCAATTTTTCTGAAATCGCAATCATTTGTTTGTCCGTACATGTGCATCACATCTATCGATTTCTGTCCCATCTTATAATTCCTAAGTGCTGCATCATTTTTGTGTATTTGTGTTGTTTAATAGACGAATCAGATACGCAGATAGCTAGTCATGGATCTAATGACATTCGGAAACTAATACACGACGACGAGTTTAAAGCTATCTAAGATATCAAAAAATGGCGGTGGGAGACAGTGATTCAACATAAATAGTTTGAGCTGGAGACAAAATAATACAAAGCAACTTGATAAAATATTTACAAAAGTATGACAATTCCCCAAAACGGACACAATCCTGCAGTTATTGTCTTTCAGAAGAAAGGAGACAGACAGTATATGAAATACGATGAATCTTTCAGCCTCCTATTGTTCACTAAAATTATGACTAGCCATATTGAAGTAAACATCAATTTTTAATCAAGAAAATGATAAGGTGGCTTTAGAATTGTATGTAGCACAATGTGCTCCTCGAAAGTCATGAACGAAGTTGTAGAACGGAGAAATGAATACCTGTATAAATTACTGTTTTGTGTAAGATTCATCGAGTTAAGAAACACTTCGCTCGGCCCTTGAGAAACAACAATTCATTGATTCAACATTTCTCAGTAAATAGAAGAGGGCTATACAGGGTGGTCGGAAACAGTCTGACCAGCTCGTAAGGGTGTTGGAGGGCTGCTTGTGTTGACTGATAATTGTTAAGAAAAAAATTCGATACGTTGCATCGTTTCCGAGTTAATTTTAGCATCGACGTTAGCCAACCAGACCGCTGCGCTCACATATTCAAGCGGCCTGCCAGAGATGGTGTTGCCAAACGTGTAATTCTTTTTGTTTCCTAAAACCGAACAAGAGAGCGATAGAAAAGATGGATGTGGGACTCTGGTAAGGATCGAACCCGAGAAGAAGGTTGAACAATCTCGTGGGCTATCATCTACGCCTTGAGAGAAGCTGGCGCTAATTGTATCTGACGAGCCACTTGTATTTGCACGTGCAATGGCCTGATGGGCTAATTTCAATGCTAATTAACTCGGAAACGGCGCAACGTATGGAATCTTTTTCTTAACACTTAGTTCTCACCACAGTCTACCGTTCAGCACCGTTACAACCTGTTCAGACTGTTTCTAACCATCGTGCATTTATCGAAGTTACAGCTTCTTTTAGACTTCATCACGATAATGAGAAATTCATCATTGAAGCAGCGGTCAGGCAAAGAGTTTAAAAATCAACAAAACTACTCGGCAGTCGTAGAGAAAGTTTTCTGGCCCTTGAAGTGAACAGACGAAAAAAGATTGCGTGCTGAAAGATCGTACGTGACCCGCTTATGTTTTGCCGTTGCAATTAACAGAACAACGAATGGAAGAACATTATGCAAGTTTGAATGTAGAACTGAAAATCAATTACAGTAATTGTAGGAATTGACATCATGTCCCACTACCAGCTGCTGTTCAGTTTATTCTCCATTTTGCTACGGGTTTCGATCACAGACCATTATTCAGCGCGGTTGTACACATTGTGGACACAGGAAGGTGTTAGCTGAAAAGGATGTTTGAAAATTGTAGTAAGATTACAAGCAGTTCGTACAGACTACCATTAACAGCAAGACTTAGTATCTCCGTCAAAAAGACTGAATAAATGTGAAACTGAAACTACTGAAAGGAAAATAATAAAAATTAACAGTGCGGCCATAGAACTAGTTCAGAACTCTTGTATTTAGGACTGTTGAAAACAATGAATAATTGAGACCAGTTTTGGCTTAGGACAGTAAGATATGGACAATTAATGGCAATACAGTTCAAAAACTGTGGGCTGCTAGACATGCACTCGAGAGTTGGATACTGGAAACCCTGAGATAGGGAAGCAGACGTATAGATCAAGGACCAGACTGAGGCGAAGACGTATGACTGTAATGAAAATTAATTATGCTGGCCGGAGTGGCCGAGTGGTTCTAGGTGCTAAAGTCTGAGTTTTGAACGTTCCCCATTGCATGAAAATGTCGTAAGATGGTGGAATTACAACGATTTATCACATCTGCCACTTGTCAAGAGCACTGGCGTGGATCATTGAGGATTAATACGTTTAATCGATCTACATCAAAACCGGCATGTCTTCCTGAACGTGAATAGTTACTGATGTCAAAACAACCCTCCTTAAAACGAGAAAAACCTTTTCTTACTGTGCTCTGTCCTATGGCATTACCACATACATGGCTCAAATGTTTCTGGTTGTCTCTGCTGCTGTCACCCCTCTACTGACTTCGAACAGAAGAATATGTAGGAAGTGTTCTGATTTCTCCACTTGGCGCTTCAGTCCGCAACCGCGCGACTGCTACGGTCGCAGGTTCGAATCCTGCCTCGGGCATGGATGTGTGTGATGTCGTTAGGTTAGTTATGTTTAAGTAGTTCTAAGTTCTAGGGGACTGATGACCACAGGTGTTAAGTCCCATAGTGCTCAGAGCCATTTGAGCCAAAATTAATTATAGGTGGAAGGTACATGTAACCAGACGAACGAATGATAGGTGAACAACGAAAGCTATTAACTTGATTCAGAAGATGAGAATAGAACAAGACGGTGGCCAAATGTTAGGTGTGTAGATGTGATTAGTAAGTACGAGGGAGGAACACGAATGCCCAAGTTCGAGTCTTGGTCCGTCACACAGTTTCAATCTGCCAGGAAGATTCATACCAGCGCACACTCCACTGCACAGTTAAAATCTCATTCGGGAAACATCCCCCAGGCTGTAGCTAACCCAAGTCACCGCAATATCCTTTGTTCCCGGAATGCTAGTCTTCCAAGTGTCGCAGGAAAGCTTATGTGATATTCGAAGGTAGGAGATGAGGTACGGACGGAAGAAAAGCTATGAGGATAGGTCGCGAGGTAGCTCAATCGGTTGAACACCTGCCCGCGAAAGGCATAGGTCCCGACTTTGAGTCTCGGTCCGGCACACAGTTTTAATCTGCTTGGAAGTTTCATTGCAGCGCACACTCCGCTGCAGATTGAAAAATCTTATTCAGGAATGCACCTAGCTGAAAACCGCATAGCTTGGGTAAGACCTTTCTTCAGCAGTAGATATCATATTGGTAACGACGAGGACGACGACGGTCGCGATGTGATACGATGAGTACCCCATGTATTTCTCAAATAGACCGTATTATTTCGGGAGTGAGAGTCGTATGTACTTGCCGCTAGCGACGAGGGCGCGGCTGAAGGTCTGTCGTGTGATGGGTGGCACACGCGCTGTGCAGAGTGGTGGCGCGGAACTCGCGCCGGCCTTGCCGCGCCTCGCGGCCTCCGTTGGCGCCAGCGCGCGCTACAGGCCAGCCCGTGCCACCCGCTAAAAATACGCCGACAACTTGGCTCTGCCGGTTATTCCCACCGCAAAGGCCACGGCCGGCGTGCGCCTAGCCCTGCTGGGCAAATTTGGCCATGCGCATCCACTGGGCCAAGCGTGACGTGCTATCTGAGACACTGTGTCACATCGATGACTGACATTGCTGAAATAGTGGTAATGAGCTACTCAGACGGGAATTATCGCAGTTGTAATGAAGCACTGTTGTTTGTATAATCGGTAACTGCCTTCTTCTTATTATTATTCTTATTCTTCTTGTCTTCCTCCATGAGCTGTCAGTCTAGAATAGTTTTGATTGATGCTGTCATCTTTTGTCTAAAACATCACACGGAAGTGCTACTCACACCTCCCAGCTTGGTTAGGATGTTTCATGTGAGACTGGGCGTCTCAAAGAGCCACCGAGAGATTCGTTAATGATGTCGTTTTCTAAGCTACGCTCCAATAACTTACCACCAGTAATAACAGAAGGTGAAATTTTCTTTTCATAGCGACAAAAAATGCCAAAGTCGCCTAACAATGCTGAGGGAAAAAGTTATTACTGGTTCCTCGGTTAACGGCTGAGGCTTACAGATATTCAGTTGTTTCAGAAGCAAAAGCCGCCATCACAAACACTCCATCATCCGGTGGCGCCCGGCACGGAGTTAGAAGGCTCGGATCTTGAGGTGAAAGAAATTTTCACTGTCACTGATTGCT
The DNA here is from genome assembly GCF_021461385.2 of Schistocerca piceifrons. Lineage (NCBI taxonomy): Eukaryota > Metazoa > Arthropoda > Insecta > Orthoptera > Acrididae > Schistocerca > Schistocerca piceifrons. The sequence continues at coordinate 393,439,819 of NC_060138.1, read as the reverse complement.
CAGAAAGGGGAGGACATACGGTGGTGTACAGGTCCTAAACATCAGACCTTCCGCCAGTGCCCAGAGTTAAATTTCAAACCTTAGTAAATCAGTGCATGGGACACTGTTGATGGTCATCTGTTCACCTCTCATCATCATCATCGCCATTAACAAGAAGCAGGCAAACACGACATTGTAAATCTCAGTATGCTCCTGTCACAAGCCGCTAGTGGTCCATGATGGTTTTTACGCTAGTGATGCTCAGAGACGGTGTGCAGACTGCCGTGTGATGAATATTTTAAATAATTTTGTGACGGGTACAGTGCGTTAATTAGTGACGCGGGCGCCGTCGCCGTCTCAGCTCCGACTTTTCATTCATGTTTCGCGAAGTCTGCATTCTGAAGATAACCGAGACAACACGTGATTTGTTCTGCTTGCGCGTGCGATACACCGGGCAACTTGACCATTTCTAATTCACTGGAACTATATCTAAGAATTGCGCCATTGCGCTTATGATAGTTTCGTTATTGAGCCATTGTGTACCAGGTTCCCGGATATCTAAATTAAGAAATCTATATCTGACGATTATTTCGGCCAGACGAAGATAATCATCAAAAGAACTCACGCCTACGTAATAATCTTATCACACTGCTTCAAGACAGGAAGTTGCGCCACTACTTCAGGTTGCGGTTGCCATTTTGAGTGTTACTTAATTATGCCACTCCTCTTCGAAAAACAGAGTAAGCCTGGGACTGTAACAAGATAGGCTCTTTTTCTGAAACTAGAAGGAACTTTCAAGTACAGTGCGTCACTCTCTTAAGATCTTCGCTTGCAGAAGTCAGATTCTTTTAACAAGGACGCAGTAGAGATCGTCGTCATATTTCCACACTTTTTCTTGTGCAATGCAGTACTACCACCACCATACTACTACTACTACTACTACTACTACTACTACTACTACTACAACTACAACCACTTCGGTTTGCCAAAGTTAAATCACGAGTCCCTCACTAATGACGTTGACGTTAAACCCTAATTCGCCTTCTTTCCTTCCTTCCTTCAAATTTAGGTTACTTGGTGACTAGTTGCAGCGTAAACGACATCGAAACAGGTGATCGTCGCACCATAAGGGACTTAACATATTTGTGCCGTAGCTGGTCGAGGTAGACATTAGGAACACAGTGTCCAGTCACACAGATTCAAATTTGGAAAGGAAGATATTCACAAGAGTTTCTAAAATGCAGCTGTTGATGAATTTGTGTTCTACAACTTTTTCGTGGTGCATTGTAATCTTTTGTCGAATGATTCCTAGAGCTAACACAGTGATGAGGCGCAGCAGATTTAAGTACCGGATTCGGAAAGATCACGTTTCAAATTCCCTCCCGGTCATCAAGATTGAGCTTTTGTTTTTAAACTGCTTAAAGCGTTTACCGATATCGTTCCTTTGGAAAGGACACAGCGGAATATCTCCCATTTCCGCGTCAAACCTGTGCTTGTGCTCCTTCTCCAACGACCCCGTCGTCGACGGGACGCGAATGCCTGATCTTCCTTACTTTTTTCCCCAGCGTTAGTCGTGTTGCGTGCCTCGTCGGTTGAGAGTCTGTACGAGGCTTCACGTATTACGGCCTTGTCGCCTGGCAGCATTTCGTCACCCGTGGATATGGCCGTATCTGCCGGGCGCCGCCACTACCGCAACCCACTTCCTCTGTCCCGGGAAATTTCCTTGTGCTCATATCGACACTGATCGGGCCTCACCGAGCTGTTTGACCACACTGTATAGTTTTCTGTTTACTGGTGAATACTGTTGGAACTGATAATATTCCACCTGTAACAGTAGGATAAACCTGAGTATTCCACTGTAATGGAAAACCGCAATGCTATTTTCTTACGCTTTAGATACTGAGTTCTAGTGCTTCTAAATATAAGCTGTTACGCGAAGCAAAACAGAAATATCATAGAAAAGGAAATGGTAGAGTTGTTCGAGAACATTAAAGTGGGTAAACCATTATGAGCGGCAAAGATATTGGATGAGGAAAGATAGGTGGATGATAATACAAACATTCAAGGGTAATGTATTATTTACGGCTCGCCGGCAGCTCTTCAGTGTAGTGAAGGTAAGTTGCTGTATCGATATATAGCATATCTGTAAAATCTGCGACCTAAATGACAAACATAACAAATATGTCGAAAACTCACCCTGTCAGAAATTAAATTTCCAAACTTCAAGCACAAAGTGAAAGAGATATGGGACAAACTTAAGAGAACGCAGAGAGAGCATGACGAAGCTGAATGTGCAATTGTAGATGAGCGTTGCTCCGGACAGCAACTGGGAGTTGTAAGCTGTATATGGAGAGAAGCATGTGCTGTATTACTTTGCTGGAGGATGTACATACTGCACCTACTCTGTTGCTGTGTTTCTTCGCCCACTCTGGCGTCTTCAGCTGTAGAAACGACAGCTGTGTTTTAGACTTGTGAGAAAAATGGTTTAGGTTACGTCACCACGATAAAAGCTTTTGACAATGTCAACGTTATACAGACATTGCAATTATCAGTGATAAAATACTAGAAGCGAAATGTTATCTGCAACTACTACACCAACCAAACGGCAGTTATAACAGTCGAAGGACATAAAGTTAAAATGATACAGAAAAGAAAGTGAAGCAGTATTATAGCCTTTCCCTCGTGTGTTCAAATTGTAATCTGAGAAGGAGCGAATGGAACAAAGGTGAAATGTTGGAAGGGAATTAAAACTGAGAGGGAAGAAATAAAAATAGTAACGTTAGTGGATGGAATTGTAATTCTGCCAGAGATAGCAAAGACATAAAACATCATTTAAATTCATACACCACAAACGATTACTTATAACGTGAGAGGTCAGTTGAACGGAATGGATACTGTCTTGAAAAGAGAATATAAGATGAACATCAACTAAAATAAAACAAGGACACTGGAATGTAGTCAAATTAAATCAGGTGCTACTAAGGTAATTAGGTTACGAACTGAGTCGCTGAAAATAACAGATTTTGTTTGCTATTCTGTCAGCAAAATAGCTGAAGATTCCCGGAATAGAGAGAATATAAAACGCAGTTCGGTAATAGTGAGGAAAGTGTTTCCGAAAAAGTTTGAGATTTTGACATGTAACATAAATTTCCTTAAAGTCGGTATTTTGTGATGATATTTGTCTTTAGTGTACCATTGTATGGAGTAAAACGTACACGACAAACACTGCAGACAAGAAGAAAATAAAAGCCACAGAAGAATTGAGAAAGATGGATTGATCAGCTATCTAATGAAGACATACTGAATCGAACTGAAGCTAAAATACCTTTATGGTGAAGTTAGGAAACGTACGATATTGCAGTGCTTGTATTGTTAAGAATGTTGCAAGCCACTGCGGCGGCTACAGCCGTTATAAAATGGAAGAAATGTATTCGCAGTTGTGTATACAATCAATCAGCAGCTGTGTAATGGAATGACGACAGTGAAAATTTGTGCTGGAACGGGACTCGAAGACATATTCCCGCTTTACTCTAATGGTCGCCGTAACCGTTTCGCGTATATGTGCGGGACTCACAGCCAAACGCAGACTTCCGTATGTCGTCGTTCATGCGTCACAACCTGTTCTCGTACACACACATATAATTTCTATACAGGGCAGGACATTTTAATTGAAATTCGTTGCCCGGTATCTTCGGATAAGTACAATATTACAGTGCCTTTGTTTTTAAGAATAACGATGCAGTGTTCCTTCGGACGTGCATTACATAATCTGAGTAGGAGTAAAGATTGTGCCGCTGGAACGACGACGTATGGGAGTCGGGGTCTGGCCGTGAGTCGTGAGCGGGTAGCCAAAGCGCCTTAGGCGATCGCCCGCGTAAAGCGGGAAATCGGGCTTCGAGTCCTGCTTGGGCACAAACTTTCACTGTCGTTATTCCCTAGTACAGCTGATACTTGTTCGCATTCGCAACTGCGAATGCGTTTCATGAAGAATGAAGGTTGACTGGGCTCATCCTAAGGCTTCAATAAATAACATTTTTGGTTTTATAGGAGAAGACCAAAACGTGACTTCATTACGAGTGACAGGTTTCAAATAGACTTGGTACAGTAGTTACCCAGATTCCAAGAGACGTGGAAAATATTCGCTGATGAGCCAAAACATTATAACCACATGCTTAATAACTTGGTAGCGCGTTTTGGAACGAAATACATCACTGGTTCTGACTTATCAAGGATCCGACAGTTTGTTAGTATGTTTGTGGGGGTATGTGGCGTTAGATAGATATCTAGGCACAGGTCATATAATTCTCGTAAATAAAGGGCCGCTGATTTACGTACGCGTTGATGGAGCCCGATAGCGACCCGGAAGTGTTCCATAGAATTTAAATTTACATCAGTCGAATTTGCTCGCCGAGACATGAACGTGAGTTAACTATAATGTTTCTCAAACCACTGTAGCACAGTTCTGGCTCCGAAACGCAGACAATTGTAATACCGAAAGATGACATCGCCATTGAGGAAGACATCAAGCTTGAAGTGATACAGGTGTTTCGCAGCTGTCAGTGTGTCTTAGATTACTAGGTCCCATGCAAGCACAGGGGAATGGCTCCCATAGCATGATATTGCTCCCACCAGCCTGCGTCCGTGGCGCTCTGCACGTTTCGAACTGCCGTTCACCTCGATGGCGGCGTTTGTGGAGACGGCCATCGACGTAGTGTAGTAAAGATGTTAGGTGGTTGGTTGATTCAGCGGAGAGGACCAACCAGCGAGCTCGTCTTTCCCGTCTGATTAGGGAAGGATGGGGAAGGAAGTCTTCCGTGCCCTTTCACAGGAGCCATCCCGGCATTTACCTGAAGGGAAATCACGGAAAACCTAAACCAGGATGGCTGGACGCGGATCTGAACCGTCGACCTCCCAAATGCGAGTCCAGTGTGCTGTCCACTGCGCCACCTCGCTCGGTAGCAAAAATATGATTCACCCGAAGATACGACAAGTGTCCATTGATCGTCGGTCAAATCCTGATAGTCACGTGCCCATTGCAATCGTAGCTGACAGTGTCGTTGCGTTAACATGTGAAGGATGGTCTGCTGCAGAGGTCAACGTTCAACAATGTACGATGAACGATGTGCTCCGAAACACTTGCTTCTGCATCAGTATTGTTCTCTTTCGGCAGAGACGCCACAGATCACCATCTATCCTATTTTATAGAGCAGACAAGCCTCCGAGCCCCCTCTTCTGTGAACAGTCGTGGACGTTCAACCATTTGCGCGTAGTGGTAGTTTCACTGTCCTCCTACCTCCTTCCGTAGATGCTCACGACAGTAGCACATGAACATTCGACTAGCTTCGCCGTTTACGAGATACTCGTTCACAGGCTGTGCATAATAATAATAACAATAATCTGCCCTTTGTTAAAATCGCTTATCTGAATGGATGTCTCCATTTGCAACCCATATCTTCGCTAGGGTAATCCCCCGTCCGTGTCTGCTCCGCTTACATGCTTCTATTATCGCGTCACGTGGCCGCAACACCACCAGGCAACATCCAAAGTCGCGGTGGACAGTACTCAAAAAGTTTTGGGTGATAATGAAGACTAGCGGTGGAAGTTGCATTGAACTTACATGAGGTCAGATAAGAACAGCCAGTTATCGATACTATCTTTCGACATGCTACTTTCTGCTATAATTGTTCTGACGACGACCCATTACCTCCTGCCTTACGTGACCTGTTTTCAATCGGTCAGTTTCAACTTCTTTATTACTTCTCTGATTTCGAAAAAAGAGGTAATGGGAACCTTGTATTTAGATTTCAAGTAAGAATAGTACCAGAATTTAGTAAAATATTTATTCTGATATTATATTTTAAAGTTCGTGGAAACTATAGTCCTCTCTGGCGAACTGAGAGAAATATTGCGTTGGCTTGAAATGACATTGAGCCCGCGGTGATGGTTACTTGTTTTGAAAATAGCTATCATGGAATTAAGCAAGTAGTCCATCGTCCGGTCTGCAAACTCGATGGACGTGGAAAGTCGAGCTCTACTGCTCTGTGTTGACGTTGACTTCCTCGTGCCTAAAGGCGGAACAAGTGTTGCTTTAGTAAATGGGGCGCGTCAGAGGAGACCATAGACGTTCAAGAACTTGGCTAGAAGACCTCCTTGCCAAGTGGCGGTGCTGGAGTGATCCCGGTAGCTGCAAAGGAGGAAAAACAAACTATTAATGAATTGCTTATGCATGTTGGTGAAGGCGGCTCGCTCTCCAATTGTACCGCCTCCATTTTTCCGTTTTTTTAACAGGGTGTACCAAAACTCTCCCGTCCGCACTGATTTTCGACGATGTTATAAGTTGCGCTAGGGACCGCATCTACCTTCTCTCGAAGTTAGCGTTGGCGACCGTCCTGTGGAAGGTTGTTTAGCTGTTGCACAATAACTCGCTCGCCACCTGCTGTGAAGAAGGTTGTGTCCGTGGAGCACCGTTTTTCATTTCAGAGATGAGATTTAATGGCCCCGTTTAAATTTAGTATGTGTTCTTACATGCTTTACCCAGCGGAATATTTTAATTTTCCAGTGGTTGTACTGATATTGACTTCCCTAAACAGTTCCGACGAAATCGTTATGTAAAATTATTCTAAAAACCTCCCAACAGTACGAAATTCAATCGACACTCGAGCATCATCGTAGTTTTATGTAACCGCCGCAAGAAAAAATGCGGAGGTTACCATTTGTTTGTACGTGCCTTGCTTTTTTCAATCTCCTTCTTTGCTGACCTCCTTTGTGTACGTTCAATAACCCTTGTAGTCCTACTTGATGCGGGTCCTCCACACACTTGAGAAATGTTCTAGGTTGACTCTCACGAGTGTTTTGTGAGCAATCTCCTTTGCAGAATGATTGCTTTTCCCTAGTAATCTACAAGTGAACCGAAGTCTGTCATCTGCTTTGTCTCTTTGTCTATGACTGACAAGGGGAGGCCGCCAATTGTGAAATTCAGATTCGATTCATACTGCGCATAATAAAAGCTCATGGCCAGAGGTGTAATGTGGCAAAGCACCAAGATGCACTTCTCAGCCGTTGTCGAGAAAATCGACAATCAAAAGAAACCGTTGCCCTGAAATACTCTCTACGATTAATACTTTTTTACAGCGTCGTGGCGCAGCGGTAAGCGCTCGGGTTCGTAATCCGAAGGTCGCCGGATCGAATCTAGCGCCATGTAATTTTTTTTATTGTTAGTTTTTTGTAATTCAAATATATATATAAACTATTAATGAATTGCTTATGCATGTTGGTGAAGGCGGCTCGCTCTCCAATTGTACCGCCTCCATTTTTCCGTTTTTTTTTAACAGGGTGTACCAAAACTCTCCCGTCCGCACTGATTTTCGACGATGTTATAAGTTGCGCTAGGGACCGCATCTACCTTCTTTCGAAGTTAGCAGGCAACTACGCTGTTATGCGGCGGCTCGTTTCGGCCCATTCCACATCTGTCCTTCAAGTGTAACGAGCGAGTAACGGAGTTTATATTTCATACCTGGCACAGCGAATTTGTGTTCGTGGGGTCTCATTTCTAATTCGAACGTTTGACTTACGTTATACGTATTCGTTTCGGAATATCGTTTCTACGTCTTCCGTTAACTATACGTGGTTAACATTATGAAGACAATTAATAACATTTGCGAAATACAACTTTGTTTGCGGAAAACATGATGATGTTCGAAGTCGCCAGTTTTTCCACGACAAACGACTTTCAACAACTTATTATATGCATAATTGTTGCAACTGATTGCCAGGAATATATATATATATATATATATATATATATATATATATATATATATATATATACACATCTGAATTACAAAAAACAAATACTAAAAAAAAAGTTGCATGGTGCGAGTTTCGATCCGGCGACCTTCGGATTACAAACCCGAGCGCTTACCGCTGCGCCACGACCCTGTGGAAATTTATTAATCGTTGAGAGTATTTCACCGCAACTGTTTCTTTTAACTGTCGATTTTCTCGACAACGGCTGAGAAGTGCATCTTGGTGCTTTGCCACATTACACATCTGGCCATGAGCTTTTATTATGCGCAGTATGAATCGAATCTGAATTTCACAATTGGCGGCCTCCCCTTGTGAGCCTATGCGATCGTTCCATTTCATTTCCCTACAAATTGTTATACTTGTGTACTTGCATGCGTTAACAGATTCCATTTGTGACCCACTAACTAGGGTGCTACATTTTTCGTTGTGTGAAGCACAGAATTTTACATTTCTGGGTATTTAAAGCGAGTCACCAATCTTCGCAGCACTTCTAAATCTTATAAAGATTCGACTAAATATTTGCGCAGCTTTCTTCAGACAGTAATTCATTATAGATAACCACATCATCTCCGAAAAGTCTTAGGTTGCTATTAATGTTGTCTGCAAGGTCATTAATGTAAAACATGTAGAGCAATGTTCCCATGGCGCACCCTCGAAGTTAATTCTACGTCAGTTGATGACGCATCATCCAAGATAACATGCTACGTCCTCTCTGTCAAAAAATCCTCAATCCAGTCCCTGACATGCAGTACAATTCAAACGCTTTTGGGAAGTCAAGAAATACGGCATTTAAACATCTTGGGGTTGAAGCTCTTCTGCTCATGTTTGCTTACAAATAGATTTGTTTTTGGAGTGTGTCCGCCTTGATCAGAATACAGTTTTTTTTCTATTTCTTAGACCAGTTTCGCTAAAGTTTCAGCGACGCCAGTGTGTTTTTGTTTATTATTGATCTTCTTACCAAATACTGTGGAATTCTTGGATTTTTTTATGTTATTTAATGTAGTTGTTTTGAGTTACAGTTCGTCGCTTTTTCTAGTTTCCGCATCATCTTCACTGTAGAGGCCTCTGAAACAACTGCATTAAATAACATAAAATTCCAGGAATTCCACAGCATGCCGTAAAAAGAAAATATAAAAACACACTGATGATGCAGTTATTTCAGCGAAAAATGTCTGGGAAATAAAAAGAACAAGAAAAATTGTGTTTTGTTCAAGGCGGATCTTCTCCAAAAACAAATACTCCATTTACCTGGCTGCATGGTTTTAGGATGTATTGTGAAAAAAAGTGCGAGATCGGTTTCAGATAATCGATGTTTTCGAAACACACGCTTGCCCGATGCGACAGAAGATGGCTTACGCCGTCAGCGAATAAGTCTGCTGTCGGATCGGCGGGCTCGACCGTAAACTAGTTCGGCAGGCGGCGGAAAAGCGCGGAGTGGACCAGCCAGGCCTTGGAAAGCGCGCGCAACCACGCCGCCTACGGCGCCTGCCGCTGCCGTACAAGTCGTGGCCGCTCGTGCACGTAGGACGGACACCGCGTTATGTGGCTGGGGGCGGCATCCCACCCTTGTCGTTCTGCCGCTTCTCTGTCTGCCACTAGGAAACTTTCGAATGTCGCATGGGTAACAACTATGGGGAAATGACAGCGGTATCACTGACCAACCGTTTATTACTGTTATTGGGGAAAAAAGAAATTTCTATCATCGCTGGACTAAAAAAAGTGATCGCTAAATAGGACACATCCTGAAGCACCAAGCAGTCTTCAGTTTGGTAATGGAGGAGACAAAAGTCATGAGATAGCGGTACATCCTGACATCGTGTCGGACCCCCTTTTGCCCGGCGTAGTGCAGTAACTCGACTTGCCATGGATTCAACAATTTGTTGGAAGTATCCTGCAGAAATATTGAGCAATGCTGCCTCTACAGCCGTCGATAATTGCGGAAATGTTGTCGGTGCAGGACTTTGTGCACGAACTGACCTCTCGGTGATGTCCCACAAATATTCGATGATATTCATGTCGGGCGATCTGGGTGGCCAAATCATTCGCCCGAATTGTCCAAAATTTTCGTCAAATCAATCGCTAACAATTTTGGCCCGGTGACATGACATCGTTTTATTCGGAACATGAAGTCTGTGAATGGCTGCAAATCTTCTCCAAGCAGCCAAACATAACCATTTTCAGTCAGTGATCGGTTCAGTTGGACCAGAGGACCGAGTTCATTCCGTGTAAACACAGCCCACACCTTATGCAGCCGCCACCAGCTTGCACAGTGCCTTCTTGACAACTTGGGTCCATGGATTCGTGGGATCTGCGCTATACTCGAACCCTACCATCAGCTATTACCAACTGAAAGCGGCAGTCATGTGATCAGGCCACGGTTTACCAGTCGTTAAGGGTCCAACCGACATGGTCATGAGCCTAGGAGAGGCACTGCAGGCGCGTCAGTGGTCTGCTGCCACAGTCCATTAAAGCCACATTTCGCCCCACTGTCCTAACGGATATGTTAATCGTACGTTCCACATTTCTGCAGTTATTTCAGACAATGTTGCTTGTCTGGTAGCACTGACAACTCTACGCGAACGCCGCTGATCTCGGTCGTTAAGTGAAGATCGTCGATCACTGCGTTGTCCATGGTGAGAGCTAATACTTGAAATTTAGTATTCTAGACACACTGTTGACACTGTGGATAGCGAAATATTGAATTCCCTAACGATTTCCGAAACGGAATGTCCCATGCATCTAGCTCCAACTACCATTCCACGTTCAGAGTCCGTTAATTCCCGTCGTGCGGCCATAATCTCGTGAGAAACCTTTTCACGTGAATCACCTGAGTTCTAATGACAGCTTCGTCAATGTGCTACGCTTTTATACGTTGTATACGCGACATTATGCCATATGTATATGTTCATATCGCTATCCCATTACTTTTGTCACCTCAGTGTGTAGTAAGGAGGTTCAAATGGATGTAGGTTGTAGTTGCCATGCAGAGCGCACGGCGCTTGCACAGGATAGACTAGCGTGGAGAGCTGCCTCAAACCAGTCTACCTGTCAACGGTACTGAAGATCACGACGACAGCTCGGGAACACATTCGGAACCATAACGTTTGACAATCTGGAGGGGGAAATTCCCGGAAAGCGCAGGTTAACAAAGGGAACTCCCTATCGCATCCCCTCAGATTTACTGGCAAGAGGGCGCAGTGGACAGCCCGTCGAAAACTGAACACAGATCAAGGATGAAAACAGGAAGAAAATGCACTGAACTGTGAAAAAAAAAGCAAGATAGAAACAGTGATCTGCCCAATCAGAGGAAGTGCATCATAGAGCAGCGTAAGTAATCGATGGCGTCGTAGTTAAGTGATTACGGTGCCATGCGGGCGAGCCGTGTTCAGAACTCCTTCGTGCCAATCTTTTGTTCGGTGTATACAGATTTGTGTATGTGTCGTATTGTAATGCCCGTTTGGAACAACGAGGTGTAAAGAAGGATGACAACGCGACAAGCCAACCGAATCTCCACCGGAAAACACGTCTGATGTGTCTTACACGGTATTAGTGACTACGTGTGTGTCTCATGATAAGAATCTGTCATCGACGCATCTTAGCTTGTACGCCTGGTTAGTAAGTGAGATATGCCTCCTTGCCCGATTTAGGTGTTGGTATGAATGGGATTGTTATCATTCCCAAGACAATAATAGAAACATAATAGCTTATCACATAAGCCGCAACAAATGAATGCAACAGTTTCACAATCATACAGTTCCTCTGTGCTCTCTCAAAACATATATTTTTAACACGGTTTTGGAGTTGCATTCCGTTACGGAAGTTTTGGCTCTTGAATTCCTTTGTTGTGACATAGTTTGCAAACGTTTATTTGTTGTTTTTATTTCTGTGAGACGTCTATGTGGTATTCTGCCTGCTCTTTCTATTCGTCACATTTACTTGCGACAGTGGTGTATTTTTACCACATGACTCATATTCTGTAACCAGTATGACAGCTGCGAAGACTACATGAAGAGAACAAATATTTGAATGATGGACGGTCAGTTCATGATGCTGAGGAAAAATAGAATTAAAAAAAAAAAGCACGAGGAAGTACTGAATCCGGTGTATCCGCTTTGCAGTCTAACACCGTGACCACTTAATCACGACGGCGTGGCTCTTCCACATCGCTCGATATTGCACTTATTAGGCTTGGACCGTTCACTATTTCTGTTTTGCTTTTTTTTACAGTCCAGCACACCTTCTTCCTGTTTTCATGCTTGATCTGTATTCAGTTTTTGTCAGGCTATCCACTGGGCACTGTGCCATCTTACCACTAAATCTGAGGGGGGTGCGATGGGAAGTTTCCCTTGTAAGTATGAATCGCCGTTCCACAGAAAAATCGTGCGAGAAAGATCTATTATCGCCAACTTTGTGACTACTTCAATGACGGCAAGTTTGTACTATACTGCAGCTAGCTAATTAATGAAACACGTAAGTTTTGTTGTCTTGCGTGTCTTTTAACTCTTCTGGGCAGAGAGAAAAAAAAAAAAAAGATTGCGTTGGACATCCAATTTCACACATTTCGCAGTATATATAACCAGGAGCGTTTGGAAACAGCCAAGTGCCTTTGTTTTTTAGTGTGTGGGAATGTTGTGGCGTTTGATATCTGTGTAGCGACTAATACAAATAGTCAGTCGATTGCTTATTTGTAAGATGCTACAGCGTGGTTTTTCTTTTTCAAATCGTTCCTGTGGGGTTCTGTGATTGCTTCTCGACTTTCGACGTATGGTAGATCAGACAATGAAATGATGAATGTAACCTCGGTCACTTGATGGCGATTTTTACTAATGCAGTCAATTTGTACCTTGACGACAATGACTGCTCCTTCCCCACATTTGTGTCAGTCGGTAAAGTGCAGCAACAGTCGGAGGTAGCTTTTGTTGCCTAGTGATTAGATTGAATGTCACATTAGTCATATTGAAGTGATGGTGTCACTGCGTAACAAACGTGGACAGTAATTTAGATAGAAGAAATGACAGCATAGTCAAGAAAGAGGAAGAGAATAGTGACCACTTTTGTTGGATTGTGTGTATGCTTTCGTGAATCATTTCATTTTAGTGCAGGAAAGAGCTCGATGGCATCGTATTGACAAACCGTACAACATTTGCCATACTTCTCCGAACTAAGCGATCTCGTAACTCAGTTAGTCAAAAAGTTTTGGACTTGGTTAGTAAAAAAATAGAGAAGAGTTAAGATGGTGGTTTCAATGCTTCATGTGTTCTGAATACTCTCTCGCACAGAACATTCATACAACTATGTGAAACTGTCAGAGAAGTTCTTCTTTGAGATGTTGTTCAATTGGCGCATCACATTTGCACCTTCTTCGCTCTTGGCGGACCGAAAGACCCTATCTGCACTTTGTCGTTTTGTGGTATTTGCGTACTGATAACACCAAGTCTCGTCTCCTGTGATGATTTTTTCAGAAAATTATAGACCTTGTTTTTCATTTCAGTCGAGTCACGGTAGGCGTCCACGTGTCCTTGTTTTTGTTCTGGAGATAGCCTGTGCAGGAAAAACTATGCTCACACTTTTCTCTTTTTCAAGGCGTTCTGGAGAATGTCTTGAACACGTTATTTAGAGACGTTCAGTTCGTTTCTCCATTGCGATTTGTGGCACAACAACGTTGAAGTACTACGGCTGCAGGTCCACTACGCCATGAGTTATACGTTTCGTTATCACAGTTAATCTTGTTTAAAATTACACTTTCAGCTTCCCAAAACTAATAGCTAACCATGGCAGTGATAACAACAGACGACCAACATAATATCACCTAGTGCACGGATCGGTGAGAAACGCAACGGTACAGCATTTGCGACCAGGCACATGACAGTCGCCCTGGAACTGAACTCAACACTGCGTCAAACGCTGCGCTAGCGACAGTGCTGCTGGCTTCGTCTTCGAGATTTTCAAATTCACGCGTTTCTTTTGTGACCAAGGCCGCCGAAATAAAAGGGACGATCGAGGTCTGTCGGTGCTCCCTCTCCTCTTGGCGCCCTAAGCCCGGACCTGTCCACGAATCGTGCCCCGTTCCAGTCTAATTGTGGTTGGGGAGGGGGAGACACACAACATTGAAAACAAAGCGATGACGTTTTCGCAACATCAACGACGCGACCTCAGTAGGAGACAGCGGCCGGAAATCGCACCAAAAGTCCGCGCACCAGGAAACAGGCTTCCGTAAAAGTCCTGCCTGAGCCAGCCACATTCCCGCTGAGCCGAGGGCGCGGAAGCGCGCCAGATCTCAAGGCAGTTCACCAGCAGACATAGTAACCGCGCGTCAACTATCGGCTTGCCTTTTCCTTGCTGTGCTCTTTCTCCTCTCTTTGTAGTCCCAGTGTTCGATAAACTCCTTAGTTTCAGCGTTTTATTTTTCAATGCTGTTTCTAGATTTGTGTATGAGCAGAATGATGGTGTTCCAATGGGGTCTGAGCCGGTTGGTAATCCCTATCTTAAATAATATAAAATTTATTCATCCGAAAGGCACTTTTTGTCAGGAACTATTGGGAACAAAATTTTGTAAAAAAAACATGGCTTGTAGTTTTAACATTTCTAACCACGTTAACAGGAATATTTCTGAAAATAGTGATTAGTTTTAAGATGATAATTAGTTTTGTAAAAAGTAAACATTAATAGTCTGTCTACATTTTGTATATAGACAAGGCTTTAATTTCTTTGAGATTTACAAAATGGGACAACCTTTGTGTTAAAATATCCACAATATTCAAATTAGTATATCCTGTAATTTTGAACAATTCTGGCAAGTAAAAGCTGGGGGAAAGTGCACTTTATTCTTAAAAAATGCAACTTACGGGAAACAGCCATTAAAGTTGCCAGTGCATCCCAGCTCCTTAAAATGGATTGTCTTCATCCTCTTCCATTTCATCTTGCAGTGTCCTTTACCTGCTCCTCTGCATTGTCTTGTCCTTGTTTCAAGGTCTCTGACAGATCTATCAGGTGCCCTCACTTTTCTTTATGTAAATTCAACATTTGTTTCACTGTGAAGCGAGTAACAATTTCTAGCAGGTAGCAAGTCTTTTTCGGGGCTTCACACCTTGCAACATTTCCTTCAGTAAACGTTGCCACTGCATCAAAGACACCACAATACGGTGTACCAATTGACACAAACACTATCTTGGGAATTCTGGCTCAGATTACGTTGTTGCTGGATTCTTTAGGATTCTGGGTGCAACCATGAAGACATTTTTCAGTAATCTTACATGTGACAAATCTGTGAATGTTTCTTTCCATAACTCCACTATGGGAAAAGATATAGCTGGTTTGTGAATAAATTTTTGACCATTTTGCTGTTCTTTATTGTATTTGCACCATGAATCGCTTTCTGGGGGCCATAGGCCATAAATCGGTTTATCGTCTGCTGAAGAGAAGTGAAACAAAACTGGTAATACAACTTATCACATTTCGCCTGATGGCCATGATAGGTTCTCTGAGTCTGTTCTTACAATCTAACCCTCTGCCATCTTCTAATTTCTCTCCTTGTATGAAATTGTCAGTCCTCGCAGCCTCATACCCATTTGCTTTTATACATGAACTATGCACTCCAGTTTAGTGATTGTTACATTCTCTCCATGTGGCTTTGCTTCCATAGCTGCTTTTAAAGTTTTTAAATCCCCATCTCCTAAGTAACTGGCGAATCTTCAGCTGTTCACATTCTTGGAAAATAGTCATGCCCTTACCGTGTTTTTTGTTAAATTCTTTTTTTTAATGAATGAATAGTCCAGAATATATATATATATATATATATATATATATATATATATATATATATATATTAGTGTGTTATATATCACTGGAAAGTGGAAATTCCATAGATTAAGATCCATGAAAAATTGGGAATTTTCTAATTTCATTGAGAACCGGACGAAATGATTTCCATTTACAGGTTTACGGAGTCAGTAGTGCCGTGCTGATATTGTAGTTGATTAGTTAGTAGACGCGTGAACTGCTACTGCTTAGTGTGCTAGATTTCCCGAACAAAAACAATTTTTTGAAGCTCTGGGACCGGCTACAAATAATGGATCAAGCCGGAACTCGAACACTGAGCTGTCAACACGCAGTGCTCTACCTTGCAGTTCTCTGAGCAAACGTCACGGCAAGATGCTGAGGTTCATTGAACGGCCGCCTCTGTAATGCAGGATTTTTCTTTGGCCATGAGTGTACTGAAAAACAATGTGTTATTCACGCGTGAAAACATAGCAGTGTAACTTATTATCGTAAGGTTTAGAACTTTTTCAGTGTGATCACATAGTTTAACAAATGGAGAGGAGATAGGTACAGAATATATGCTCTCCAAATAGAGGCGAACAGAGTTGCGGCACCACGGTTGTGCAGTGGTCTTCTACTATTATAACTGGTATATCGGCCGTACGTGAGGAACTGTAGAGAAACATGTACGTGACAAGTGTTTAATCATCGGCGTGAGTGATAAATATATGAACCATTAAGTTTTGTTGTTGGTGTATACCTATATCTTGAATGATATCCTGATTCTCTTCCACACTCATTGATGATGTTTGTCATTAGCCGGGAAGGTAATCCGAAACGCGGTGTTTGGATTGTTCTTACTTGTGCTGATGATGGAAACTGGTGCAGTATGTTTAGGAACATTCTCTTGGCCTACCGACAAGACTTCTTTGGTCCGTATAGGACTTAACGTCTGTCCCATCGTGTAATGTCAGAGAAGAGACTCGAGAGAAACATCCTGTCAAATCTATTACTGCGTGTTTAAAAAATTTGAAGCTATATTAGAAATGACGTAAGATGTTTCTCTGGAAGAACATCATATGGTTTGTCATGGTTTCTGCTCCTGTGCGACGAACAAATCACTATCAACAACACTGCATGCCCTCGCTTTATTCGAAACAGCCGAGGTGCTTGGGATTTAATCAGTGACCCAGAAATGTAGTCCGGTGGTCGGGAACGGAACACTGATATCTGCCCTCCCTACTTTCTGTCCAAATGCAAATTAGGAAAATCCTTTCAATTATTTGCATTGGAACAGGCTCACTCTGCGGCAGTGAATAGGGTACTGCAACAGTTTAATAATTTCACATAATTGAAAGATCATTGTAAAGGACTGAGAGAGGTGGTCGAGGAAAAAAAGGTATTCTGGATTTTTGTCATCTCGTCGACACAGAGATGGAAGAGACGGAGCGTCATTTCGGATTTAATAGGAATTGGGAAGGAAATCAGCTTCAGCCGAATATTTGCATGAAATGAAGTGCCGAAACCACAGAATAACCAAACCAAACCAAGGATTTGAATTCCAGTCCTTCCGGATATAAGACCTATCTCTGTCTCTGTTCTAATACCGACGCGATCGGCTGATGAAGCGGGATTAGCTGCGGTTGCCAATGTGCGACATTGGCAAGTGAAGTAAAGTGAGTTCGTGTAGTGCCGGCGGGCGTGCGTTAGCCGCGGCGTCTCCCGTCGGAATGAGTGCCGAAGGGTCTTGTCGCGGAATGCCGGTGTGCGCCGGCCGCCATATTAGGCGTCGCAGCCGCCGTCCCACACATGGGACGGCTGCGCTGAATAAGGCCGAGCGGGGCCCCTACCCAGGCGACGCTCCCCCCTCCTCCGCCTCCTCCCCCACCCTCACACGCGGAGGCGGCAGGCGTCGGCGTCGCGACGGGCGCGCGCTCAGTGCCGGCAGAACCTGCGCCCAGGGAGCATGGGTCGCGAGAACAGCAACAGGTCAGTGGGCGTGCGCCAGCTCTGGCGCTCCGTCGCCGCCGCCTTTAGGTAAACAAGCCAGCGTGGGCGGTCCCCGCGCGCTCTCTGCCTGCCCGTCTGTGCCTGCTCTCAGCTGTGCCTGCACCTGAGCGCTCTACCCCTCTCGCACGCGTGGTTCTAAAGTGTTGCAGCAGTGATTGAGTGATTGTGTTGTGCGGAATCGTCGACGTCGCAGCTTGTCGTGTTACGCTGCACGTCGGTGTTTTGACGGTGTGTTTCTTAACAGTGAATCGTCTTTCTCTGTTGTACTGGTGCCACACAAATATTCCACAGACGTGCTGCTTGTCGCTAAATTGTGGTGTGGTTTTCATTAGTGAGGACAAACAGCAACACAGTGCGTCCTATTTTTCGAAGACACTCTTTCGAGTTAAGGCTGTAGAAAATTAGCCATCTGAAAAAAGCACATCTCCGTGTTCCACACGTTTTTGAGTACAGAAGGAAAAGTAGCACAGTCTCGGCTCTATTCAGTGATGCATGTAGCGAATATTTTCATACATCGTTAGTGTATTCATAATCAGCGGAATATTACCCGACATGGCAGTGAGATATTATTCACACTTCATTCTCTGTGCCGTACTCTATTCGAAGATGTACCTGTTTTAGTACTTTATATAAGTGCCGTGTGCATAGATCTTCATCTGTAATTCGCGAACAACTGTGCGGTGTTTGTAGAAATTTCATAGTAAGTCATTATTATTATTGTCATTGTCTCCCTCCCACCCCCTTCCTCCCACCCTCCTGCACCCTTTTGTGGCACTCATGGTTGGTGAGCGGAAATGACTGTCCATATGCGTCCTTATAAATCTGAATTTCTCTACTTTTTCTGTCCTCGTAAGTACATGAGAATGTACTTGGTCACGAACCTGAGTAATGCGATGTCTTATTTTTACTGTTTTAATTCTGGGTATTGAATTTCGAGTGAAACGAGGCCATATCTTAGGCTGTACGTTACAGTACCCAGAAAGTCGCAGCCTAAATCCATTCCACGGCTTGACAGTTTCTTTCTTGCCTTCATATATAGCGAGCAGTAGTAAACACTTCGAGTGTGTGGAAGCCTCCTAAAAGGTTTCGTTAACGCTGCGATCGCGATTTTTGCATATAGAGTTCTGTTGCTCAGTGATAGTAGACTTAGCACGTGTTACGACGAGCTTGATGGGATAGTGCGTGAAGGACGAATCGGCTATCCTTTGGCGCTCAGCTTTACAAAAATCGTTCGTCTTGTTGTTATCACCTGGTGTTGAGATTAGTTGCTGTACATTTTTTAGCAATTTTGCATGTCCTCAGTGTTAATTGGAATGACATTTATAAAGATTCATACTGCAGATTCCAAGGTACACAACCTGTGGAATTGAATTACTGGTGGCTCGTCGGCTTCTCACCATCGGGCGATAGCGCAGGCGCCAACCACCAGCAGCTTTCACCGTCATGTGGAAAATTAGATATTTTAATAATCATGAACGGCATACTAATCAGTCAAACTTAGCATATACAGAGTAACATTTTCAAGTGGTAGTTCCAAAGTAGCTAAGCTGATGTAGCGAAGAAATATTTGAGTGATATCAATTTTGTCTCTGTCGAAGGGTAAGGAAAAGACACTGCACTAAGTTGTGTAGAGGCGATCACAGTGTAGAAGTAGCACTCAAAAACTAACACGCGCATTAAGGATCCAGGAGTTTTTGGATGTGAGATCCCGCGATTCATTAATCGTGATTGGAAAAACATTGTAAAATCTGATCCGCCCAGATGCATCAGATTTCTACCTCTAAATGCAGCGCACAAAGTGTCAGATGATGTGTAATCTTCGTGTTTTCTGTTGGGCAAGTAGTGGAAGACGTTTTGGCGAAGAGGTGTTTCACTTTTCTGATGACAGGTGAAAAGGAAGTAGATGGTCTACAGCTTATAAAAATGCATAGATAGTGAACAGTAATCTTTTTTGATGGTCATAGGATCGATGAAAGAGGACTGAAACGAAAGAATGTTTTAGATTCCATAGAAAGCTACTGATTTATTCATGCTCTTGATTGATAATTCAGTACGAATAATTACATGACGAATAGTCATTTATTTATTTTTTCAACCTATGAACGTGGACAAGTCGCCTGCAAGTATTCATGTTACACAGAACTTTTTAGAATTTTAGCTTTTGTAATCACAGCCAACTTGGCCTTCTCCTAATGTCGGGGTAATTAATTGTTTGCCTGTAAATGGGATAGAGTCGCATTGTTCGGAATTTCCGTATTAATGTGTCGTATTCAATTTTGTCTCCGACTTGTAATATGTACAGTGTTGGGTGTTCCTGAAACCAAGAGGTGAACGCAAGTGTTCCATCGTTACACTGCTTTACAGAATATGGAGAGCGACGGTTCAAACCCACGTCCGGCTCTGGATTTTGAGAAACACTCGGGTGCTTATAAATTTTAGTTAGCGTCGTCTCCCATGATCGACATTTGGACTAATACCTCCAGTTTCTGCACTAACATTTTTGACTCAGCATTGAAGTTGGCTCCTGTAGGGTAGAGACGAGGAGGGCATAACAATGAGGAATGCTTGGGATTGTCATCTGCCGGAGCCGCCATCTCTGTCGAGTTCTTCATTGTTGTTTGAAGATGTTGCGTACGTGCAAGTCGAGTTATTGTGGTAGAAAATTTTTAGCCTGGGAGACAAACATCGCGCACGGCGTTCCAGGTTCTCGCGGTGTGGCCACAAATTGACAGCTTTAGTCGATTGCCGCCGATTATTTATAGAGGTGCGCTAAGGAGGCGGTGGGTGGGGCCCGCTACCAGCCGTGGCGCTGTAGAGAGCTGGCCGCGCGCGAAGTGCAATTATACAGCTGCCGGTGCTGGGCTTGAGCGCGACTCCGACACCTCTAGCAGTTGACGTCACAACTCTAGAAATCTCGGGCTTTGCTCGAGCTTTCGACTTCTACTGGTTCTGTCCCCGCGTCGTTCCCAAAGGCTGTTCGTGTGCTGTGGATTTAAATAACAAAATTAATTTTGTACCGTACACTGCAATATCTTTTAATGGAGCATGTCATCTGTAAACAGCAACAAATAAATGAATAAGGAATATGCACCGGGCCCAACGAGATATACGGGCCCTGCAACGAACGCATTGGCCTCGTCCACGATCGAGTGATATATGCTGATACTACTCCACGACTGATCACGCCACTAAAATTTAAATCGCGATCGCAGTTACAGCCATTTTAAAGTGACGTATGTGGTTTATTAGCCATTCAATTCTTGCTTCATTTTTCTCCTTGTTTCACCTCAACGTTACCATCTTGTTTTCAGTCTGATTAGTTAGTTAGTAACAGATTCCATAAATCATTTGAATTATTCTTTTATTGAAACGATGTGAAACAAATCAGTAACTGGTAGTTTTCTTGTACTTCATTCTAGTATGTGATCGGGAATCGAAATGCATATTTGCGAACTGATAACCAATTAAAACATTATGTAATGTTTTTGATGGACAACACTTTTGCCTTTGGATGTGAGCTTTACTAAAAAATTACCATAAATGTTTGTGTATCCATACAAAACATATGATAAATCTTCTTGCAAATTAGCGTAAATACAACAGGAGTTTGGGAGCTGGTATGACTTAATAGTATTTCCTTCTGTGTCCGACGAAATTATCAGATTTCAAGCGGAGCTGCAACTTGTTTTTGAGGTTCGTTCGTAGTTGGTTGCAGTCTCACTGTGCGAGCCAAACGTCACGTGACTGTTATGTGAGCCCATGCTGTTGAATCAAGTTTTGTGGTGTATTGGGGAGTCTCGAGCTCGTTCAACACGAGTATCATTTGCCCAGTTGTGTACTCGACTTGCAATACTGTAAGCTCTGGCAGTTAGTACACATTGTCTTAATCGTTGCGGGAAGAAGAGCCTCTGAGAGAATGCACGATAAACCGCAATCGCAATAGGCTACAATCCGACCTTTATCAAAGTCGGAAACGTGATGGTACGCATTTCTCCTCCTTACACGAGGCATCACAAAAACGTTTCACCAGGCAATGCTGGTCCACTGCTGTTTGTGTATGAGAAATGGGTTGGAAACTTTCCTCATTTCAGCACGTTGTAGGTGTCGCCACCGGCGCCAACCTTGTGTGAATGCTCTGAAAAGCTAATCATTTGCATATCAGAGCATCTTCTTCCTGTCGGTTAAATTTCGCATCAGTAGCATGTCATCTTCGTGGTGTAGCAATTTTAATGGCCAGTGCTGTATATGCCATCCCTTCATGTCTCTTATGTGCTCCCTAGGTGGCAAATCAGGGGACTGGGAAGACCAGTCAAGAATCTGTATATTCCGCAAGGTGTTTGTGGTATGAACTGCAGTGTGTTGTCTTTCATTACTTCACTGCAATATCCCATCTGATATCCTGATCATGAAAGCAGAGTTTACCACTTTCCACTGATGAGCTTTGGACATTAAGTAAATAAGTCCTGTTATCATATATAATAGCTCCACACACCATTATTCCAGGAATTGGAGAGATACGGGTCTTGAATGTTGATGCTTCCTGTGACCTTTCACCTAATCGACTGTGGATACGTTGGCCTCAATCACTCTGCCGCAGACAGAAGTGACACTCAACACTGAACACCACTGAATGGTGCTCAGTGTCATAGTTGACCCTTGCTACACATCATGAAAGTATCTGTTACCTGTGGATGGTGTCATATTGTCATTCGTCTTTTCATCATAGCCAGGTGCGTAATCCATCAATATTGTTGCCCTGGATGGAACTGTACCTATTCTTCATGCCCTGATATCTTCCTGAGTGCAACTCACTACCACTCATTCTATTGTCATTACAGTATAATCTTTCAGTATGATGCTTCCATGTGCCTCATTCCAACAAGTCAAGCTTTCTCAACATATGAAAGCTGTTGATAAGTAGCATGTCAACATCCTAGGCATGCCATCTTGCTATCTCAACCTGAAAAAAACATTAGGCACTCCCAGTAGCCATCATGTACTCAAACCTTCCTTCATCTTTATGAATGGCTTGTTTGTGCACTGAAAATAAGCTTGCATAAGGATGTCATTTTAACTAGAGTATCGGTTTGGTAACATTGGTAAAGGTGTTCATAGTGTATAGCTTGCCATTTCTGTCTGTTTATATTTGCAGTTTGGATTCGAGGGACTCATTTAAAATTGTTAGATGTAAGTATGACATATGGAAAAATATTTCACATTTCTTGCAGATTGTATTTCTTGGGACTCTACTAATGATTTTTTGCTGGAGCCCCTATCTGACAGGTGATAATTTGAGAAGCAGCACTTGTTGTGCATACTGATAAGTCAGTCAAAGGTCTTTGACTATGTCCTCTGTCAATGTTTAGTAGCAACAGTGGATGCGCTAAAAATAAAGAAAATAATTTGAGTGCCGGAATACATTTGCTATGAATGGTGCTTCATTGAGAAGCAGAACATACGGAATACATCTCCATCAGTCACTTGTTTGTTTTCTGCACAGTCACTTATGATGAGTGAATGACAAGGATATTTGTGGTGTAATACAAAAATATAAACTGCCAGATGTAGCACAAAGTTTAATGACTTTTTATTGAATACTGCTAGAAAACATTTTGTGTATCATGAATTGGTACTGCTATGTATGTTTTGTTTGTTTACTGAGACATTTATATGCATTATAGCTTTTTCTGGAATAAATTAGTACACTAATACTACAAAAGCGTGAATCAAATTTTGAAGACTTATCCTGTAAATAACAGACATAATCTTCATTTGAAGATTTATTTCCTTTCGACATGCTCAGTACAACAGCGCTGAGAATTGTTGATTTGCCATCTACCACTATAATCATTGCTAACAATATGTTATTTACAGCAGTAAATGGTTGTTGTTGTGGTCTTTAGTCCTGAGTCTGGTTTGATGCAGCTCTCCATGCTACTCCATCCTGTGCAAGCTTCTTCATCTCCCAGTACCTACTGCAACCTACATCCTTCTGAATCTGTTTAGTGTATTCATCTCTTGGTCTCCCTCTACAATTTTTACCCTCCACGCTGCCCTCCAGTACTAAATTGGTGATCCCTTTATGCCTCAGAACATGTCCTACCAACCAATCCCTTCTTCTAGTCAAGTTGTGCCACAAACTTCTCTTCTCCCCAATCCTATTCAATACCTCCTCATTAGTTATATGATCTACCCATCTAAATGGTTAAGAAGGGTAAAAAATTACAATAAATTATTCAAATAGTTTTTGCTCTATTTTCGGAGGTGATATCTAAAATCTTTGCACTAGTACTTAACAGTTCCGTGGCATTCTGTGTGGCTGAAATGAGACTCATATATTTCAGGAAATGATGAATTAATAAGTATGTTGTGAAGCAAAGAAAAATTGATGCACAGGTTTAATTTTAGATGATTTGAAACATAACTCTATGAACTGAGTACTCAACACAAAGGCTTTAACTGACTCCTGTTGTCAAAAAATAATCCTTGTGAACAACACTGAAAAAAGTGTTACATATCAAGAGAAAGGTACAAACACAGAGCAATGTCATCATTGTGTTCAGTAGTAATGCAATTAAAAATGTTAAACAGTAAGTAAATATAAAGGGAACAAACCAAAAACATAACACTAAACTTTTTAAAAAATAGTGTGTATGTAATAAGTTAAATTAAGTCTCAAGAAAATAAAATTAGTATGTGACAAGAGTGCTGCCTTAGTCCCATGTCCTCCACTTACAAAACAAAGACAAAAACTTAATCTGTTGGAAGCCTTGGAAATCAACAAACAATCTGGCCCACAGTCCTGATTTAATATTGAATGACCAAACACAGCTTAATACTTCCTCTCTTCTAAATTTCAGTTAATTCTCTATTCCCTTATTCCCTATTTTTCCAATATCTGTTTATTTATTTACTTTGATTCTGTGTGCTTCATATGTTATGTTGCTACTATTGCCAGCGCTGCATTTTATTCTTGTTTCTCTATCACCTCCTGTATGTAATACCTCTTCAAGCTATTCTTCAGCACTCTTGTCGTATGATAATTTTACTGTATCGGGACTGTTAATTTAATTTATATAGGCACTGTTTTTTAGTTTAGTTTTAATGTTTTTCTGGTTCATTCCCTATAAATTTTTTTACTATTTAAGTTTAACATTTTTTGTCCACCTCCACTGCCCTGTGACTTGCATGTCTGGCTGCTATGTGGAGGATCCAGGCTTGATTTCTGGTACTGTGAGGGACTTTTCCATGGCAGGAGGACTGGAATGAGGTGCACTCAGCCTTGTGATGCACATAGAGGAGCTACTTGAGTGAGAAGTAGCAGCTCCAAGATCTACAAAGCCGACGACAATTGTGAGAGAAATATACAGCTCCTGCCCTTCAGTATCGCATCTGCACGACTCCTCAAGGCAGAGGCATTTGGTGGGTTGTGATTGAGCCATAGGGGCCAGAGTACGGACCTGATTTTGCTTTTAACATTTTTAATCACATTACTACTTTACTGTCAAGGACGACATTTTATTCTGTTCTCATGGCTCGCTCTTGATGTTTAACTAATTTTTTGGTGCTGTTAATGAATATTATACTTTCTTTGACACTGTTAACCAGTCAAAGTCTAATGATAGCCTTATAAGCTGAAACCAACTAACAAAAATAAATTACTCCTGTAGTACATACACAGTATTGTGCTTTTCATTTATAGTTATGAAGTTATTCTGCCAAGAAGTGATGGAAGAATCAGTTTACATGATGGAAATACCATTTAAAAGATTGTGAATTTATCATATAGAGTCTCTTTGGGACTGAGGTGCATATATCAGTATTTTCTGATGTAGTGAAGCTGGCCATTTACCTTATTTCGATTGAAACTTGCATATATTATGTTTGTTCAGTGGCATTAAGCAGGAAAACTAGGAAAGGGAGCGAATGGAAGAAAGCTGAACAAACCTTGCTGACCAGTGAATGATGCTGGTTCTGCAATAAATATTTATGTGGTTGATTTTGTTACTAACCTTGTGATAACTGCTGTTTTACAACAGTCGAGAAGCACTTTATAGGCATTTGAATGATTAGGGAAGAATGACTCCAATTTTGTTTTTCACTATGAGTCAACAATTTTTATTCTTTAAGCACTGTATAGTAAAGTTGTAAATGTGATACTATTTACTCTGTTAACCCACAGACATGAGCTTTACTGCTACTATAATATTGAAGAAACATCTATTTCTCATTCAATTCTTTAACTATATCTTCGAATGAATCTACATTCAAAATGAAGAAAAGCAAATGCTAATGCCACAATGTCCAAATGGTATTGGGCTATAAAAAACAAAATAGGATTCATGTAATTGACTCTCTTGATGAAGGTATAGATAAAAACTGCAAATAAGCTTTTCATATAAAATAGTCTCCCACATTTTTTAATATTAATAACTATTAATTAAATTGAACCTGTATTTCCCTAACTCTGCGTTTGACATATTTTTAAACTTTTCTCTTGTGGATCTCTTATTCCCAGAATTTTATTGTCACTCACAAATGAAGTTGATGTAAATTTACTCTCTTTGCACCAAATTCATTGAAAAATGAACAATGAAGATTCATTGGTTTGCTCTCCTCTTGCAGTAGCATACAGTTTTGTTTTTGTATGTTTGACAGGTCAGCACTGCAGACACTGCACCGTGTTAGCTCAAAGGCACGTGAGCATAACCATTTTTTAGGTGGTCTCACACATGATTGGGTTGCTTACTATGAACAACGTGTCGAATCGGATCGCTCGTGCCTCAACGAGTGGCATGCCATGGATAACCTTGAGTCAAGACGTCCCCCGTCACCTGACTCAGTGCGCACTAAGTGAGTTAGCATTAAAGAATTTGATTAGTTTGGTACAAGTATCCTAGTTAATCTTTACAATGTAAAACAGGGAAAATATTTGGAATTGTATGTAATTATTTGCTAAACTCTAAACCTTAAGTGCTATCTAATGGATTGGTTTTATAATATTTTGTTGGAAGAATGAAGAGTTCTGGATGCAAAATTTCTACTTTTACCATGGTATCCCTGTTTTACTACAGTACTAATTTAGTCAGTTTTCCTATTCCTTGATAGAATGTAATGAAATTCTCGATTATGTATACCCCTAACAAGGAAGAAGAAAAAGAAGAAGAAGAAGAAGAAGAAAATTACCAGGCAAGGTGGCACAATGGTGAGCACACTGGACTCACGTTTGGGAGGATGGCGGTTCAAACCCCGTCTGGCTATCCTGATTTAGGTTTTTTGTGATTTCCCTAAATCACCCCAGGCAAATGCTAGGATTGTTCCTTTGAAGGGGCACGTCTGACTTCTTTCCCCATCCTTCCCTAATCTGATGGGACTGATGACCTTGCTGTTTGGTTCCCCTCCCCCACAAATCAATCAAACAAAAAAAAAATTGAAGCACATGGAATCTGTGAGGTGGGAAACAAAGTGAAACATCATGGATTGAGAGGGTGCTCTTTAAGTGCCCATACCATGTTTCTATCTCTTTCTGCAAGAGTTCCTCTTTCAGTATCTTCCCTACCCTTCATTTCTGATTCTTTCTTTCCCTGTTACTCCTATCCTACTCATGAGAAACTTCATTTCACATGCCTATAATCAGCTTACATCTCTTTTCTCCATTACCCCCTGTTTCAGATGGACATATCAGTATTGGGATGTAGAAACTTCTGTACATTACTTTTTTGTGGGTTATCTTTGTGCCAAACCTGGCAACAGCCTTGACGCAGTGGCTACACTGGTTCCCGTCAGATCACTGAAGTTAAGCACTGTTGGGCGTGGCTGGCACTTGGATGGGTGACCATTCGGGCCGCCGTGTGCTGTTGCCATTTTTTGGGGTGCACTCAGCCTCATGATGCCAGTTGAGAAGCTACTCGACCAAATAATAGCGGCTCCGGTCAAAGAAAACCATCATAATGACCGGGAGAGCGTTGTGCTGACCACACGCCCCTCCTGTCTGCACCCTCGGCTGAGGATGGCACAGCGGTCAGATGGTCCCGATGGGCCACTTGTGGCCTGAAGACGGAGTGCTTTGTTCCAAATCCGGCTCCTTACACTTCCCAGGAATGCTACTGTCTGTCTGCCGCCATATTCAGTGATCTCTTTCTCATTTCTTCCCCTTCCCTCTGTCACTCTTCTCCAATACTAGGCACTTTCCACCTTTTTCAATTGTTCACCTCTGAGTCTTACTCTGCTAGTTTGTGTATCTTTCTTTCTAGTTGTAACCAGGATCTCACATCTGTTTCATTCCATCCTGTCTCGCAGTTTCTTTCCAAGCACTCAGTTATTCCTGAAGCTCCGCCTCCCTCTTTCCTCGGGTCATAGTCATCTGCAGACACCATTATTTTCATCTTGTCTTTTCCAGTTTTCTCTGCCACATTAGTCATCATCTCATCCAACAACGAGTGACAAAGCACTGCCCTGTTTCACACCACTTGTTTGCTGGAACAATCCGTCCTTTCATTTCCCACTCAACTCAGACTTCCACAGAACATCTCATCCTCTCTTTTCATGTCAGGTACCCAATGCGATGATCCTTCCTTATGGTGGTCAAATATGGTTGACTGGAACCTTGATGATGAGTATACCTGCCCTCACATTCCCATGCTATCCAACACTGGACCACTGTTGCATCCAAATGCACCACGAGTAGGGATACTGCATGATTCAACCAGCTGATCAAATAGAGACACACAAGGGGCTGCTTTCATACTCTGTCAGGTGTTGATAACATTGTTTCACTTGAGTATGCGACACATCTGTGACGTTCACAGTGATCACTCTATATCTGAGGATTACGTCCTTTATATACCCAACCAGGCATGTAACATCACTAAATGTGAAAAACACTACTGCTGTCTTGTGACAATTCTACCAGTTCAAAGAATTTCAACTCTAATTATAATTTATATACATGCTCATGATTTTGTGTGTGTGTGTGTGTGTGTGTGTGTGTGTGTGTGTGTGTGTGTGTGTGTGTGTGTAATACACACTATAAATACAGTTCCCCCTGAAAAATGTTATTGTGATAAGTTGTGAGAAGCCTTCTTTCCATGACTGGTTATTGGAATTGGTGCATATTTTTCCCCATGCAGTTTATTCGTGGATAGTAAAGTATTAATTCCATAAAGAAGTTTACCATGAAAAGATAATTTCACCATATTGAACTACTTTGACAGGTGCTGGGAGGAATTGACATTTGACACTTGTTGCAATTTAACTGTTAATTTTTCTGAAGCAGTATTTAATTTTAGACTGAAATGAAGTTGTATGTGATTGGAGTACAGTTATTCAGTTGCTATTGTTAAGTGACATAATGTCTATATGCTGATCTTAGAATTCCTCTTGTAGGCCACGGGAGCGTGAGGAGACAGAGCATGTGATCCGATCAACACTTAAGGAGATAATGATGTCAGTGGACTTAGATGAGGTTACATCCAAGTACATAAGGAGCCGCCTTGAAGAAGATCTTGATATGGATCTTGGTGAATTTAAATCATTCATTGACCAAGAGATGCTCACTATCTTGGGACAGATGGATGCTGCCACAGAGATATTTGAGCATGTCTATCTTGGCTCTGAATGGAATGCTTCAAACCTTGAAGAATTACAAAGAAATGGGTAAGTAAATATTTATTCCTGACAATTGTGGAGATTTCAGAAAGTGATGAAAATAAGAGAAAGAAAGTTGTCTTTTAATTTCATCTTTGACTTGTTACTATCTTATAAATGGCTGGATTATGCTCATTTGCCTTCATATGTATGATGCAAGAACAATTTTAAGCAGACATAAAGGATGTATTTATTTATAATTGGGTTCTATTTCAGTGTGAGGCATATTTTGAATGTGACTCGAGAGATAGATAACTTCTTTCCTGGGATGTTTAACTACCAGAATATTAGGGTTTATGATGATGAGAAGACTGATCTTTTGAAACATTGGGACAATACATTTCGCTACATTACAAGTGCCAAGTAAGTAGCTGAATTAACTGTGATTCATAGCATTAGTGCTAGGCCATAAAGCAGCCATAAGAGTGAAAACACACCATTTTGAAGTTTATTTTGTGCTTACTTTGTTTGTATACTGATAAACAGTGCCAATTTATTGGTCAGTTGAGGCATCTTTCCTATCTTGCGATTCTTTTGTATACATCTTACTTCAATGATAACTCAACTTGAAGTGAGTTTCGGTCAAAGATTACTGCTTCCATATCAATGAATGCATGCCTTCACTCTTCTTTTTCTGGCAGTAGTTATATCCATTGTTTTTATTTTCATTTTTCATTGCAAAGCAACTAACTTTAATTTTTTTGAAGTATCTGGTGGTTGAGAAACTCTATAGAAAATAATAGATAATAGATAATAGATCAGTATTAAAGGAAGGTGCAGGTTGCTGCATTACTTAAGTTGTATATCCGAAACTTCGTAACAATTGTAACTGTTTTCCTTTCTCTTTTGTTTTACAGGAAAGAGGGTTCCAAGGTTTTAGTACACTGCAAAATGGGAGTCAGCCGTTCTGCTTCAGTAGTGATAGCCTATGCGATGAAAGCATACAACTGGGATTATAAAAAAGCCTTTGAATATGTTAAGCAAAAGAGAAGCTGCATAAAGCCTAACACCAGCTTTATCTCACAGCTGGAAACATACCAAGGAATGCTAGATGCAATGAAACACAGAGAGAGGTTGCAGCGTTCAAAGTCCGAGACAAATCTGGGCAATTCCCCAGCTTCTGAAATGTCAGGAGACCTGAAAGATGCCTCAGAGAACCGTCAAACTACTCTCAGAACTCTCACTGTCCCTTCCTCCCTGACACTTTCATCATCAGGGCGTGAGCTGGCCAAGTGTGGTAACAGACCGAAATCGTGGTCACCAGACAATGCTGTTGCATCATCTATGTTCGCAGCTGCCAGTAATGGTGAGTATATTTTTTACATGTAGTCCATATTCTATCACGTACTTAAGAAGATACTTTATGTCTTTGTTCGTCCAAAAGGAAAATGGGAGTACATAATAGTATTTATGGAGTTGGGAATGTGGCTTTCCCAAGGAAAGATAGTGATAAATAGTCAGATGAATTGAAAGCAACCACTGATAAATGTTGCAGTGCTATTGTGTCTTGCTACGTGTTTGACATATTATATCTATATTACTTAGCCACAGAAAAATAATCACTTACTTTGTGAAACTTTCTGTCTGCTTCATACTAGTAATGTGAAGTATGAGCACAGACTTTATTAGGTTAAGTGTCTGATAATATAATGTACAGAGGGACGGTTTCATTACAAAACTTTTGTTAAAACCAGGAATTGTTAGATGTGATCACAGGTGGAACAGAGACCGGCAGCTGACATTAAGTATGAATAAATGTAAAATCTAATGAAAAGGATAGTTGCTACTCACCATATAGCAGAGATGCTGATTCGCAGGAAGGCACAATAAAAAGACTTTCAGAAAGTTAGCTTTTGCCCAACAATGCCTTTGTCATAAGTAGGCAACATACACACATGCACACAAACGCAACTCGCATACACATGACAGTTGTCTCTGGCAGCTGGAACCAGATTGTGAGCAGCAGGGAATTATGGGAGATGCAAAAAAACTGGCAAGTATGGAGGTATACAGGCAGTTAGTGTTCTCCAACATCCATGACTGCAACAGGATGAAGACTGGATTATTTTAGTATATATGTACACCATAGCCTTTCATGTGTGGCTTGTAAAGTAAGTTTGAAGACCTGGATATAAAACGGAGATAAGGGTCCAGTAATGAAATGATTAAAAAGCTGATAAAATAGAATCAAAATATAAAGCTGTTTCCTGTATAGATGAAGAACAAGGATAGGTTGTAATAGAACTATAGAGCAGAATTTATTTTACAAGGAAATTGCCCACACAGCAGTGACATCAGTTATCTATTCTCAACAGTATGAATGCGATGTTCACTTGATCTCTGAAAGGTACCTTAAAATATATGAAATAGCTGTTCATAAATATTTGAAATGTAGTTATTCTCGTACATACACGCTCAAGTAAAAAGCAATGTTTCATACATTTTTATAGCTTTGTTTATCAAATCTTCATTATTCATGCATTTTGATATAAACAGTAGTCCTGTTGTTATTTTTTTTGTGTTTGTTTTGTCTTCTTTGGGCTTTTTTGTAGCATTCTGCATTAATTAATCAATGATCTCTTAATACAATTGACAAAAAAAGAATTTCCGTTTAGAAGAACACTTATACAGTTCCTTTTTTTACTTCTATATTTTGTTTTCCTGGAAAGTGGAATATTGTCTCCCTTCATCAGGAATTATTGCTGAATGAATTGTGGCCTGTCAATTTTCTGTCTTTCTTCCTGATACAACATTAATGCATTTTGTACATGGATTGAATACCAGAAAAATGATGCAATAACCAGTCCTATGTTTTTTTCTTTCTTTTTGTTCCAGCTCCTTCATCTGTATCTCTGGAACGTTTGGATGTCTGTTGTCAGCAGGAACAAGAAACTGTGCCACAATTGGTACGTTCTCGAAGCACTACCTCTCAACAAGTACCACATCTTCCACATGGAACTTCAGATGCAAAAAATGTTCGTATGCCATGCGTCAATGGGGAAGCATACAGTGTATCCCAAAACAAAGTGGTCTACCTTCCAACAACCGAAACTGCTGTAAAAAGACGCGTCAGTGAACTTGAAGCTCGTAGTCGAGGTATCACTGCAGGTACTGTTTCAAGTTTCTGAATTATTAATGGCAGTTAATAAATACATTATTAAAGAAGTGTGTATGTAACCACCATGACAACAACAACAACAACAACAACAACAACAACACCGCCCCCCCCCCCACACACACACACACACTTGTTCCATTGTTTGTTAATAGTTATCTCAAATTATAAGGTCTCCAACAAACATATTTTTAGAGTGAACATGAAAAGTGTATCCTTTGTGTCTATCTTTTTCTTAAAAAGAAGATAGATTTAGCTTGACTGACGGTCTGAACACCACAGTGTTTCACTGAGGATGATTCTGCTATATTTGCCTGCCGAACAATAATGTGAAGTATTTTTCACACCTATAAGGTGTTGTAATGATTTGATCAAAAGAAAACAATGAGTGCTCTTTCAAAGGAAGGTGGAAATAATGATATACCCTCACATAATGGCAAATAATAAAGAGGCTAGACAACCCAGATTCCCTAAACAGAGGGATTCATCTTGCAAGCTATATTATGCCTGAGGCTAACTTTTGTAATTTGTTTCTCCATTCATGTTCATGACTGCTTATACATTCACAGCTTTTGAGAAAAGAAAAGCTGGTTCATAGACATTCATGTGTGCTCACATTGTAGATTCTTTCACAGAAGCATATAAGGGATTATTTAATTTCATTAATACCACTACTAAAAATACCCATTTTCAAATAAATGTAACCAAAACAATGATAGCTTGGGTCAGCCTATGCAGTGCTGTTTACTACAGCACCACAGTCTTTCAGGAGGAGGAGGAGGAGGAGGAGGAGAAGAAGGAGAAGGAGATGGAGATGGAGATGGTAGTTAACCACATGCTTTCTTTCAAATTTC
The DNA here is from genome assembly GCF_021461385.2 of Schistocerca piceifrons. NCBI lineage: Eukaryota > Metazoa > Arthropoda > Insecta > Orthoptera > Acrididae > Schistocerca > Schistocerca piceifrons. The sequence goes on along the minus strand of NC_060138.1, from coordinate 393,406,651 downwards.
AGAATAAATTGGCTTCTGTTGAAACATTATGAGGAGCAGAAAATTGGAGAATGAAATTTTTGCTCTTCAGCATTGTGTGTGCTGATATGAGACTTATTGGCAGATTAAAACTGTGAGCTGGACCACGACTTGAACTCGGGACCTTGCCTTTTTCGGCCAAGTGCTCTAAGTGGAAGGTAGGAGACGAGGTCCTGATGAAAGTGAACCTGTGAGGACAGGTTGTGAGTCATGCTTGGGTAGCTCAGTTGTGAGCTACCCAAACACGACTCACGACCCGTCCTCACAGCTTCATTTCTGCCAGTACCTCATCTCCTACCTTCCAAACTTCACAGGAGAACCACAGAAGTTCTCCTGTGAACCTTGCAAAAGACTAGCACTTCTCGAAGAAAGGATATTGCAGAGACATGGCGCCACAGCCTGAGGGATGTTTCCAGAATCAAATTTTCGCTCTGCAGTGGAATGTGTGCTGACATGAAACTTCCTGGAAGATTAAAACTGTGTGTGCCGGACCGAGACTCGAATTTGGGTGGCTCAGATGGTAGAGCACTTGCCTGGGAAAGGCAAAGGTTCCATGTTAGAGTCTCGGTCCGGCACACAGTTTTAATCTGCCAGGACCATATCAGTGCATACTCAGCTGCAGAGTGAAAATTTCATTCTGGTAACATCCTCCAGGCTGTGGTTAAGCCATGTCTCCACAATATTCTTTTCTTCCAGAAGTGCTTGTCTTGCAAGGTTCGCAGGAGAGCTTCTGTGAAGTTTGGTAGGTAGGAGACGAGGTAGTATCGGAAGTGAAGCTGTGAGGATGGGTTGTGAATTGTGCATGGATAGCTCAGTTGCTGGAGGTGCCAAGTTAGAGTCTCAGTCTGGCAGGCAGTTTTAATCTGCCAGGAAGTTTCAGAAAATTGGAAATTATCCATTAGAGAAACTGTTTCTAAATGCAGTGATCAGCCTACACCCAACAATTAAAATTTTTCGTCATTCAAGCATATCCCATGCATGCATCTGAGCGTTAGTTCCACAATAATTGTGAAACTAGAGAAAATCAGTGATTAAAAAAAGTGAAAACAGTGTTACTGACTTCTGGATGGATTGTCTGTGGCAGCTGAAGGGTTAATACAGAACTAAAGCAGTAGTATCAGCCATATAGGTACAGCCACCAATATAGAGTGTTCTCTAGGATATGATTAAAGCTTTAGTGGTGGAAATGAAAGCTCTGTGCTTACAGTATTTCGAGCAAGCCTTGAGGTTGTTAAAGTGGACAAATTCTCCAGCATCTTGAAGTTACTGAATTTGAAGTTGCACAGATTGTGGAGTTATAAAATAGATTGTGTTTACAGTTTAAAAATGCCAGCCATAATACCGGTGCAAACTAATTCTATAGAAAGCTGGTTCGAGAACATTTTTCCCCCCACATGTTGAAGGAGTTGGCTGTTAAAATTGATTTTTACCATGACTCTTGCTCTAAATCGAATATGTTAATATACATGGCTTGTTCAGAAAATTAGTTCTGATGCTATCTGGCATATGGGGGAGTGGGTTGGGGAGAGTCAAGTAATTTCAGCATAACTATGTCGTTTGGCTCAATATAGGTCTGACATTACTGCGGAAAGGTTATTAAACTGTTGTCTATACCGTAAATGTAAATCAAAATGGCTGCTATCAACGAAAATCCCTCCTACACTGAATCCGTTTTATGTGAGAAAAAATACGTGAAACCTTGGGCAGTATATGGAGGGACATAAAGAGGGATAGTGCTATAACCAAATAGTGTTGCTTCTTTCTGGAAGATCGGACAAATTTTATAAATGTCCATAATGATGAAAGAAGTGGACAACCATCTGGTATGATGAATGAATTTGTTGCAAAGGTTAATGACCAAATCAGAGAATATCACTGGTTCACAATTACAGAGTTATCATTTAGATTCTCTCAGATAACATGGGGAGTGTTGTATGTATTTGTGACTGTTAAGCTTGGTCATCACAAATTTTGTGTTTGATGGGTCCCAAAGCTTCTGACTAATGTCCATGAAATGAAGAGCCTGGTAGCCACTTTATTGCTTCTGATGCAATACGATGCAGAACAACATGAATTCCTCAATGACAGTGTGACAGAGGATGAAACATGGGTTGCATACGTTAATGTGGAGGAAAAAACCAATCAATGCATGAAAACAGTTCTTTTGGGATTTTTTGTTGATTCTATGGAAAATGGAACTAGAATAAACTCTGAAATTTGCTATCAAATCATAAAGATGTGTTTGACTTTCAGGAGAGCAGTGCCTGAAGTCTTCAGTGACTGCTATAGGAGAATATCTTCAAATGTTCTTGCACAAAATCCAAAGAAATTCTGATCATAGGATGAGGAATTCCACCTTATGTCAGACACCTTTTCAGTTTTGTTTTGCCCAGACATGTTTCAGCATTTTTTGTGCTATCTTCAGTGCTTTATTTTATTTTCTTACTGTAAATTTGTAGTTACATATCAACATTTAGAGAAACTTCTGCTACAAAATATTTAGAATTGTGAATGAATAATTGTTGTAGAATATTATACACCATTTGTTTACAGTTCACAGTTAAGATATGTATTAACAACCTGATGCACTCTATGTTGTTTATTACATTATGTTTAAAGTTCTAGTGATAATTTAATTGGCAGACAGCAAAACATAATTTTTGTTTTTCTGTTTGTTATCCATTCACGGACAGATATGAGTATACATCACTTTTGTGTGTGTGTGTATGTGTGCAATAAACAACATACAGTGCATGAGGTCATTAATACATACCTCAACTGTGAATTGGAAACAAATAGTGTATAATATTCTACAACAATTATTCATTCACAATTGTAAATATTTTGTACCAAAAGTTTCTCTAAATGTTGAAAATGAAATGTCGTGTGGCTAGGGCCTCCCGTCGGGTAGACCGTTCGCCTGGTGCAGGTCTTTCGATTTGACACCACTTCGGCGACCTGCGCGTCGATGGTTAATATGTAACGACAGTTTTACGGTAAGAAAATAAAGTAACCCACTGAAGGTAGCACAAAAAGTGCTGGGTAAAACGAAACTGAAAAGGTGTCTTGCATAAGGTGGAATTCCTTGTCCTATTCTCATAGCAAGCACGGATATAAGAAGAACTGCAACAACACAGGATGAAATTCTGGTCATATGTAAAGGCTGTTAGTGGCACCAAAGTTAACATCTAGTCACTCATGGATAAGATAGGAACTGAAACTGAGGGTAGCAAAGCAAAAGTGGAAATGCTAAACTCTGTTTTCAAATGTTCCTTTACCCAAAGAAAAATTCAAGAGTGTTGCCCCAGTTTAATTTTCATACCACTGAAAAGTTAAGTGAAATAGATATTAGTGTCAGTGGTATTGAGAAACAGCTGAAATTGTAAAAACTCAACAAAGCCCCAGGACCTGATGGGATCCCTATCAGATTCTGTATTGGATTTGTGGCTGAGTTAGCCCCTCTTTTAACTATATAGTATCATTGGTTGCTCGGGTAAAACATCTGTGCCCAGTAGTTGGAAGAAGACACAGGTCACACCCATCTACAAGAAGAGCAGTGGAAGCGATCCACAAATCTACTGTCCAACATCCTCGAAATCGATTTGTTGTAGATCTTAGAACATGTCCTCAGCTAAAACATAATGAAGTATCTCAAACAGAATGACCTCCTCCATGCTGACCAACGTGGATTCTGAAAACATTGATCATGTGAAACCAAGCTGACTTTTCTTACATGATATACTGAAAGCCTTGGATCAAAGCAGTCGGGTAGATGCAGTATTTCTCGATTTCTGAAAAGCATTTACACACTTATTTCTACACTTGTTATCAAATGTATTACCATAAGGGTATCAAGTGAAATAAATTTTGTAACTGGATTGAGGATCTTGTTTGTTGGGAAGATGCAGTAAGTTATTGTTGATGGACAGTCATTGACAGATGTGAACATAACTTGTGGGCTTGCCCCAGGAAGTGTGTTGGGACCCTTCCAGTTCATGTTGTTTATTAATGACCTTGCAGACAATATTAAAAGTGTCCTCAGATTTTCTACAGATGATGCAATTATTTGTAATGAAGTACTGTATGAAAGAAGTTACATGAATATTCAGTCAGATTGTGATAAAATTTCCAAGTGGTGTAAAGATTGGCAAATTTCTTTAACTATTCAGAAATTTACAATTGTGCACTTCACAAAATGAAAAAAATTAACATGTGACTACAATATCAGTGAATCACAGGTGAAATAAGCATTCTCTGTTTATCGAGCTTAGCTTGTCTAGAAGTGAAAGTCGTTTTACATGACATAAAAAACATTTACTTTCTTCAAGTTACTAACTGAAAACACAATTGTCTGATCAGCAAAGTCTCACTTTTTTGTCATGTGGACTGTCATCTTGCTAATAACATGAAAACGCTTTGGGGAAAACCTTATTAAGGAAGTATTGTGTGTATGGAAAGCTGTTGTGAAGGAGATCAGGGAATTAATCCTAAGAAATCTGTCTGTGCAAGTGCTAAAGATGTGGATTTATTTTATCATACACTTTTTTGTTTTATTGGAATGATATATAATTACAATTTTGATGTGGTTGGGGACCTAACAACAGTTAGTTTCATAAGCTATTGAAGTGTATATTTACTGCACTTTTTTCTTTTTTATTCCAGAAATGGAGTAAGGAAAAATCACACTTCTTTTAGCTTCCAAAACAAACTATTCTTATATGTACAACCATATCAAAATTGTAAATATTTCCAAAGTACTCTTAGTGTAGTAAATCAATGAAATGAACTGTGTATGTTAAAAGAAATTCACATTTTTAGTAATTACATAGATGGGTTTGAAATATGTCAAGCAACTGTGTAGTGACTGTGGACACCAGTGACTCTCCAAATGAAGAGTTGTTATTTAGTTATGTTAGTTGGTATATAATTTCCGTAGTTATAGGTTTTGCTTCTGGCTTTTAATAGTGATCCTTGCCTATTGTAAACAATGTTCTAGATAATGGTGACTGTAAGTCTTAGAGACTATCCTATTGGAGTGATTTATATTTTTTCTATTAATGTTTGGTGAGTCATATGTTGGTTTTATGACTTCCAGATTAACAGGTGTGTTTGTTTTTAATAGCAGACTGTGTCATATTTTAACACATATTTAAATTACCTAGTTTTCTCACCATTGCTGCCTACATCCTTTTTCTTTTAATCAAGTACCAACTTCTCTGCCAGAGCTTGCAAGTCATGGTACCAGGACCTTCACTGAGGATTCGCTTTGTCACTCCACACCTTCAGTTTTTGTTTCATTGCAGTGATTTTGAGAAATTTAGTTTGTGTGTTTACCAAAAAACATGTAACTGATATGAACAGTATCAGATAGTATATATTTTCAGTAGACAGTACTACATAATTGGAACATAACAGTAAGCCCTTCACAATTCCCATCTAAATATTGCCATAAAAAAGTACTTGTACATAACTTTATTCTACAACATGTACAGACACCGTAAATATGTATGTGCTTCATGACATACTTCTGTTTTTACATCTTTGTAGACTAACTGCATTTGAGTTTCTACAGTTGTATCTTCAGACTTATAATAGCCTCCTTCCTTCCCTCCTCCCAATAGTCTTTCTTAGTTGTTAGCTACTGCTCAGTACATACTTTCCATTTCATTTCCTTCATACTGACACATGTTGTACACTTTCTCAGTAATTTTATTTGTTCCATTTCTCTACCTGCATACATTCCGTAGCTTTTCCTTTACTGTGAATGTAATATAATAATTCTATGTGTTCTCAGAATGCTGTGCGCTGATTCTCCTGACAGCTGTCCTTTAGTATGTGTTTTCTTGCCTTACTCACATCACATCCTTCATTCATTCATTCATTCAGGGGGTGTAGCATTTCACATAAGGAGACATTGTATCTTGGAGAAACTGTATTTATCCACTGTCAGGACCAAAATGCAAGTTTTGGTGATGTCTGGTATTGGTTTGTTAGTAAACCATCTTCAAGTTCATTTTCAAGCATATAAACTAAAATAGCTTCATAATTTTCATTAAAATACAAATAAGTATTGTAAAGCATTAAAATGCACATACCAGATTATTGTTCATAAAGCATATTGCTGGTGTGCTATGTCAAATTATCTGGACATTGTTAATATAGCTTACTTAGGGCAGCAAATGCATACAGCTTCATGAAATTGTGAAAATATCACAGTGCCTTCAATGCAACCGTAAGACTCATTATCTTTGACACCCTAAATAGGCTATGTTAACCATATGACTACAGTTTGTGGGAAGCACCAGCTACAGACAGCGGGTGGAGAGACTTAGTTACTCTGTGGCTGATTAGCTGAGTTGTATTTCTGCTATTATTCTTTGCTGTAATGTCTTTGACAGTTCTCTTTTTATACATTGTTAAGTGGCAATATTTAATGTAATAATCAAGAAAATCAATAGTTATTACTCACTATGCTGGGGAGTTTCTGTATCTGTAGACTACACCATGAGCAATTCTTATAAGTTTGGCGTAGCATACCAAACAAAATGCTCTATGTATAGACACACTATTGTTTATTGTTCATACTGGAAGGAATAATCTGGTACATGTACCTCTAATATATGTTATTTCTATCTGAGTTTTAATGGGGATTATAATGCTATTTGATTGTTTTATTTTTCTGCATGGATCTGAAAATGGTTTGCTAAAAAACTGAAACTGATAATCACCAAAAACTTGCATTGTAATCTTATTGATAATAAATACTCTGTAGTATTACTGTCTTGATCACTGATTCTGGGATAGGGTCTTGTCTGCAGAATAAATCTTTCACTTTGCAGTAAACTGTGTGCTATTTTGAAACTTCATGCAAGATTACAACTGAAGCTCTTAGGACAGGGTGTGTATTGTGCCTGGATAACTCTTTTGGTAAGAGGACTGCCCATGAAAGGTGAGATTCCAGGAAGATTTGGGGCCTCTTTTTATTCTCAGCTTGGAAAAGTTACTCTTTGGGGTGATATAAGATTTTCAGTTGTGGTTATCTCTACGTAATGATAATGCATACACTTAGTGAAAGACCTTTTTTCTGTCAAGAATTTAATTTTGTAACTGTTGTGATGTTCACCTGTACCATATGTTTACTTTTACTGTTGATATTTGATTTTAATTTTGTGATGTTATGTAACTCTGTTACAGGTGTATCTACTAGTGAGGTAACATCTCATCTAGAAGAACAACCAACAGCTCCAGGCTTAACACCAATGCCATCAGCTACAGCTCTTCCAGTGCCTCAGCAACAAGTTAACACAGTTCCAGGAGGACACTTTTTACCTCCCAGTTTACCTGCTGCTACACCATCTGTGATGGCACCATCACCTCCACAGAGTCCACAACCAGCAACGTCACCACCAAGTCCACCGTCAACTCCTACTGCCACATCACCAACACCTCACTCAGAAACAGAAACCATTGTTCAAACAAAACTAGCACCGAGGATGCTTAAGGCAGTTTTAGTAAAGAAAGAAATTTGGGATCCAGGAGAGACCCGTGATTCTCCTACTGCTTGTACTGCTGCATGGCCCACCTCTTACGCTGCTGCAGCGGACGATGCAGGAACAACGTTTGTCTCAGAGCTGCGTCTCTCAGATCAACTGGCTAATGGTGACACAGTTCAGAAGGGAGTTGGCCGCAGAGACCCGTTTTCAGCTCAACTGGATCGTGTTTTTGATAGAGAGGAGCGCCGACCATATGATCAACGAGAGTGTCCCTCAAGGCAGAGTTCTTGGAGTTCCTATGATAGTGCAGTTGTCCTTGGATACCAGGTTTGTGTCTCTATAATATTAATTGTATATGAAGCAGTAGAAATTTACTGTTTCATTACCATTCAATATTAACTAATGGGATATCTCTCTCTCTCTCTCTCTCTCTCTTTCTCTCTCTCTCTCTCTCTCTCTCTCTCTCTCTGTAAATCCTGTCAGTAACATTTTTGCTATTCAAATCACGCTCTTTTCTCGTCTTTGTTGTGCTTTGTTTATAGGGTAATGTAAGCAACTTCTTTACCTAATAGGTACTGTGCTTTCTTCATTAATTTTGAGTGTATGAAGCACCTGAAAGATTCAAAACATAACAATTCTTTAAATTCGTGTTGCGAATGTAATTCAGATAAAGTAGACATGGAGAAATTAATTGAGTGATAAGAGTGTATGACGACTTCATGCATAGAAATGTAAACGGTTTCCTCAGTACAACGGAAACATCATTGAGATATCAATTTACATTTTATACATACAGAATAGCAACTTTGGAGTTACTTAAGTTAAATTAGATTTAGAAAAACCCCAAAAAAGTTACTATAATTCCTGTTATTCTCAGCATATTGAGGTAGTGTGCTTTTCTTGAGTTTGGTCAGTTGTGACAATATTAATTAGTATTTTCCACCATCTTATAATTTTTACTAACTCAGTTGGCAGCTTTTATTCTTTCTGGTTCAGAATCTTGATCTTTCAAAGAGACACTTTCCACAGTCATCTTTCTGAAAACACACTTTATTTTCTCCCCCACATATACAGAATTTCCTGTTTTCTATAGCTACTTAATTGCTTGTCCCTTATTTAACTTGTCCATCTCTTATTGTGTCTTCAACTGACCAAAAGTCTCATCCCATAACCGAGAAAGTATTGTTAGCCTGCTCTTGAAGTCAACTGTCTAAGAAGAACCATAGTTTTTTGCTGCTTAAAGTTTTGAAAGTGAGGAGAATTGAAAAGTAGATAGTGCAGGGTCACCTTTCCATGTGCAGTGTACACCAGCCATGAACAGTGTTTCAAATTGTTTGATAATTCACGATCTTGTGTATACTATGCAGCCACATAAACAAACTTAGTGAGGCAGCAGCTGAATACTGGCTAACATTGTTATATATTTGCATGCAGTACTAGAACATCATTTTCATTAGCTTTCTTTGTATTTTATTCCAGCATGCCACCCTCTGGATATTTCTTGTAAAAATGTAATGAATTTTTATTGCACACAAAATATTGATAACTTATTATATAGTGGAAATGTTGAGTCAAAGACAGGTACAACAAAAAGACTTCTAAACAAGTAAGCTTTTTGAAGAATTATTGAAATTTCACCATCGAGGCCAAAACTAAACTGACACAAAACTTATAGATTACATAGTAATAATCCGGAAGTCTTTCCTATTTTCTGGGATAAGATGTGTTATTGTTCATGTGGGAATGCTGTCTTAGAGAAACAGTGCTTCTACAGAATGGAATCTTAATCTGAGCAAAACCATTATATGACCAGCTTGCTTGATTTTCCTGAATCGTCCCAGGGCTCTTTAATGAGTTATATCTGACATTTTGTAGGTCATTTTCATAATGAAGACAGTGGAGATGTGTTAAAGTTATTGTCATAGTCATTAATAGAAAGCACCTGCCCAGACAAAAGATGGAGTACACACATGGGAAGTATGTGGAAAATTGAAAGGGTGGGGGTTGTAGTAAGATTATCATTGTCATTCCATATTGTATTTAAACAATGGAAAATATGGGATGGAATGTTCTTTTTAACTACTTCTTTTCTTGGCTTTGGCCATTCCTGCAGTATGCACTTCCCTGTATCACTCACATTCATCTGTTCTACTGTACTCTATAACAGTTCTATTTTATGGAATTGGGGCTGTGCAGCAGTTGTAATATCCTTTTTCAATATTATTACATTAACTCAGCTGTAGTCAGTAAATTCTGCTTCTTCTCCTTCCTTCATCTTATCAGATATTACTGCTCTGACCTCCAGTCCAACTGTATCTTTTAATTGGGAAGAGAGGGGTTTAAATCCCTCTCTGGTCATCCTATAGTTTATTCTTGTCTAACCAAGCTAGTTATCAGTCCCAGAGGGCCTTGCCATTAACAGGGTATTAAATTCTACTCTTCTGTTATCTTTTGACAACAGACACATAGGAGGACTCATAAGTATTTATCTCCTTAGTAGTACTTTTACTCAGTAAAGGGATATATATGCTTTGCCGATGATTATTAATCTTAGTCAGTAGAGTAGAAGATTTTTTTCAAAGCAGTGTTAGATGCCTTCTACAGGGTACTCTGTTTAATCATATTTTGCTATCAGTCATGTTCCTCATGTTTCACCTTTATGCTAGAAACAATTTGCATACTTAATGTAAAGTATAAAAATGTACATTTTAATGCTATTCTCTCTGCCAGTACTATGTAATGTTTAATGTTTCTTTTTTAATTTCAGGGTGAACGGGATACGCCGTCCCGACAAAGCTCATGGGGTTCTGGAGACACAGGTCGGTGGGCTGCATCACGTAACAGCAGCTGGGGCTCTTACGACATGCGACCACCAGCTAGTGATCACCTCGGATCTGCTGCTACCGGCACTGTTAAGCGTCAAGCAAAGCAGAAATTAGAGCAAGGTGCAGGAGTGAAACGTGTTTGTGGTTCACCTTCTGAGTCTGTGTCAGGTGCAGGATGTCCCCATGGCCCATGTCCTTACCTCAGTGTAACCAATAGCAACACAAATTCCTGTAATCATGGACTGTTCCACTGTGCCAGCTCTCCTGCTCTGTGTGGAACGCAAGGATCAGTGACAATGGGACCAAAACCTTCTGGGTCGGACCGCCTCTGTTTGTCAGCAGCTTCATTGCCATTGTCTGTCAGTGCTCCTGCAGCCTCCCCCGCATTTCGTTCATCTGAGCCGCCACCTCCTCCTTCTCCTCCTGAGACATCAGATGCACCATCACCCTGTGTCATCGGTACTACCCAATGTCCATCAGTGAAACAGCAGAGGCTTGTTTTAGAGAACCTCAGTGATCTCTCAAAACGTAGCCGAAGTGGTCCATCAGATACTCCTGCAGCAGATGGCCTAGCAGGGATTGTGAAAAACCTTAAAAAGGAATTTGAAGCAAAGTCAAGTGGTGCATCGAGTGGTGATGTTTCAGCAACTCATTCAGACTGCACTTCAGAAGGGACTGATAAGAAGGTACGGAGCCTTCCATCTTCACCTGTTAGTGGTCATCATAGTAGTACAAACATGGAGGACACGTCAGTGCGCAAACTAGTTGGCCATTATGAAGCAAGACCACCTCATAGACAGCGGCTGTCTTCTGAAGGTGCAGCATCTGCTCCCCCTCCCCCTCCCCCTCCTCCTCCTCTTCCTCCTCCTCCTTCTTCTTCCATGGTTACTGCTCCTCAGCCTCTGCCACGTGCTAGACCTGTGCCATTATCTGTCTCCGGTGCTGGTGTCGGTGTTGGTGCTGTTGCTGCTGCCGCAGCTGCAGCTGCTACTGCGACTGCTGTTGTGGCAGCAGCAGGAAGGAAACTGCAGCAAGGAAAGACACATCCACTTACTAGGCTGGCAAAGCCACGCCATTCAAACCCTGTCTATAACACTATGTGATCTTATCTGTGATCTATTTATAAGCACTGGCCATATATCTGAATGGTTTTGTGTCATTAAGCTACTGAAATTTTACTGGTTGTTCTGTTTTAATTCTTTTATATGTGCTGATTTTTAGTTTCTCTCAATCCCATGAACGAGTTGTGAAAATTGTAATGTAACATGTTTGTAAAAAGAATGTAAGGGCATCATTTCTGCATATTCCTTTGTGTCAACCTAATAAAACACAAACTGTTACAAGACACAGATTACCTACTTTTTTTGCACTGAATAGGCTGAAATGACTAGAAAATAGCATGCTCAAATTTATGGTTCTGGAATCAATGAAGGAGAAAGAAGGCTGAATGCATTTTCACAAGATTTCATGCAGTATTTGAACATAAAGGCCATGTGAATGACTAAGTATATAATTAAATAATATTTACACACATATCATGTATGCTGTAATGAGGATAATACCTGTTATTGTCTTGTGTTGTCACAGTACCATTTGACTGGCAGTACTGCTGCCATTATAATTGTACCTCATGTTTCCACTGGTACTGTATGACTGTTATTCAGTGGAAACAATAGTGTATTGTTACTATCACAGCTTTTTAGCAACAGAGTTGCAATAAGTGTGAAAACCCACCAATGAGAAGGGAAATACAGGCACTTAACACATCTAGGGAGGTGAAAGTTACATTACAAAGAATCACTTTTGTAATTGCAGCCTCATATATACTGAGCCTGTATGAGCCCAATGAGCACATGTGTTAAACTGTACTTCTGCTGATAATTTGGTATGTAAATTTATTTGGACTCGAACTCCACAAATTAATAATAAAGATACTGCTAACAAATGCCAGCAGTTAAGAAGTATCCCAGTTTGTAAATCAGCTTATTTAAGATTGTTAAGATCCACTTCTTGGCATAATAATCATTGTGTATTACAGAGAAGAAGAAATAGTGGCATACTTCTAGTGCCACATTGCCCCACAGGTACAAGTAATTGGACACATTTCATAATGACATGAAATGAAATGAAGAGCATCACACTATATACATATGTAACAGATGTTTGTTTCTTTTTATGATGGTAGTGTTTGCAATTTTAAAACCTGAGGAAATTTAAATTGCCTACCAGTGCCTGCAGTATAGAGCCATGACTAAGCGCAACACTGTGCTGGCTGTTCTAGTCATACAAACTTGCAGCCGACTCGGAAATTGTGCATAAGTTTCATGTGCACTCACATTTGTAATATTGTTTTCTCCACTTTTGTGTAAATGTTTCCATTTTTGTGATTTGTGTGTAAAACTTTTGTACCATAGTTTGTATAAATAATTACATATATTGTTTATTGCTTGAGTTAATTTTTTTTCTTTTTATTTGGAATTTGAACTTCTCACTCCTTCTCCTCACCTGTTTATAAGCGTCAGCATTAAGCTTAAATCAGATCACACTCATAAATTTTCTTGGCTGCACAGAATGCAACTTTTAGAGGATAGCCATTCCTTGACATAGGTGCTCCCTTAACAGTTGCAAGGTGGCGATGTCTAGGCTTTTTGGACCGAATCTCTCCCCAGTCCACAGAATAAACTCCCCGTGAGAATTCTTTGATGGATGCCTTTGTCTGAAGAAATGGAGTACATCATTAACATTGAAATAACTTTATCAATATTGTGTTTCTATATTAAGTAATAAAAGCAGAAAGTCTTATGTGTGACACACACACACACACACACACACACACACACACACACACACAAACACACAAAAAAAATTAAATTGACACTGTGAGAACACTTATGATTGCTTGTTATGATAATACTGAATTGGAGGATATTCCAAATAACTGATTTATGGTATTTGTATCGTGTTATACTTCCAATTTGCAAGTTAAAAAAAGAAATAAAAGGTGATTTGACCTTGCTGCAAATCTTTGCAATTTTAGCTGAATATAGCACAGATAAGAAACATCAATACCATAACTGTAAATGTGTATAAGATATTTATAATAGAGGGAAACATTCCACTTGAGAAAAATATATCTAAAAACACAGATGATGTGACTTCCCGAACGAAAGTGCTGGCAGGTCGATAGACACACAAACATACACATGAAATTCAAGCTTTCGCAACAAACTGTTGCCTCATCAGGAAAGAGGGAAGGAGAGGGAAAGATGAAAGGATGTGGGTTTTAAGGGAGGGGGTAAGGAGTCATTCCAATACCGGGAGCGGAAAGACTTACCTTAGGGGGAAAAAAGGACGGGTATACACTCTCTCTCGCGCGCGCGCCCACACACACACACACACACACACACACACACACACACACACACACACACACACACACACACACACACACACACACACAAAAGCAGACATTTCCCTTAAAACCCACATCCTTTCATCTTTCCCTCTCCTTACCTCTTTCCTGATGAGGCAACAGTTTGTTGCGAAAGCTTGAATTTCGTGTGTATGTTTGTGTTTGTTTGTGTGTCTATCGACCTGCCAGCACTTTCGTTTGGTAAGTCACATCATCTGTGTTTTTAGATTTATAAGATATTTCTTAGATAAGGTAAGAGTTGTGGTATCTGACAGGCATATATGTTAAAAAAGGGGGGGAGGGGTTGTGATCTTTATTTTAATCTGGAGAGAAAAGCTGCTGGGAGGTAAAAACTCAATATCAAGAGACCATAGGAAAAGTGCCTATTTTTTTATTTCATTGTTTTTGGATTATTATATATCTGAAAAGCAAAATTTTATTTTACAAAATAAGATTATTTAGTTGGAATTATAACTTTGATGTGACGAAATTGTGGCATGGCCTTCTTGAAAAAGCAGTTCTTGAAATTCACCTGGAATGATTAATTCTTAGAAACTTGAATCAAGATGTTCAAAACCAATTTTACTATTATTGGCCTTAATACAAATATATACCCTATTACTATGTCAGATAAAGGAGAGGAGGACAGGCGAGAAATTTATGAATGCTGAGAGTGACTATGATTCCCCAAACCAGTGGCATTAGGTGGTAAAATTCAATTTAGACGGTTAATGTTTGAAGAAGTCATATACAATAGATCTATTTCTTAGAGCGTACTTAGTTCCCAAAATTAAATTTTTGCTATGTGAGCAATTTTGTGTTAGTATGTCCAGTGTAAAAACCTATGCGATGTTTAGGCCAAAGTTATTAGGCCATGTGCACCATATGATACAGAGAGTGTAAAGTTTTTCACTTGTCAAGGTGGAACTTGTTTCACTACACACTAGTTTTTCTGGACTTCTGAAATTCTTTCATATATCTTTAGCAAATCGTAATTAGTGCACAATGCTAGAATTAGCGTATTGCTGATTTGATATTAAGATGCAAATCTTTAGCAAGCAGATGTATAGCATTTTCAAATAAATAAGTAATGAAAATGACAAGGCCCTATGTAATATATAACAATTACAGTATCTGAACATCTTTTGCTTGTTTTTCAGAATCTAATGAATGACAAGTTAAATTGTTTTCATAGTGTCCTATGCCACTAACAGGAGTGCCACAGCAATTTATTTATTTATTTTTATTCAGTGGTGAACACAGCAGAATTTTGTACTCTGCGGTGATCAACAAAAAGCTCAAAAAATATACTGTATTTACTCGAATCCAAGCCACACCTGAAAAATGAGACTCGAAATCAAGGAAAAAAATTTTCCCGAATCTAAGCTGCACCTGAAATTTGAAACTCGAAATTCAAGGGAAGAGAGAAGTTTTAGGCCGCACCTCCAAATCAAAACAAAGCTGGTTCATTGTAATATGAGACACAATTTTGGTAGAATGAATGACGATACAGCTACAGTAGATAGTTCGAGTCGTAAGCTTAGCAGTTAAGCTTCACCAGGTAGCCATTGCTATGCATCAGGCGCTCAGTTCGTATTTATACGGGTACCCTTCCTTTTTCATGTGCTTTGTCTGGTTTGAATCGATTGCTTATTTTTCTTTGATCTGATAAGTGCCGTTCTCTTTGTTATGGGTGTTAACGTCATTCTAAGCTGAATATGCATTATTGTAATGTGTCATGCATTGTTTGTCGCATTCTGATGATGTGTGTTTACGACCTGTCGCCGCTTGTGTCATGGCTTGCTTTTGTGCGCCCTACTACCGCTTACAATTAAAAAAAAAAAAGAGAGGAATTGTCTCATTAGCGAAACAATGACAAGAGACTGCTATTTGTTGTTGCTTACACTGCTGCTTTCTTTGGTAATGATCAACAAGAACCAAATAATAGACTGCGTATGATAGATGATGTTCTGAACAAGAGTTTAGCTAAAATTTTTCTCCGTTTGAAAATCTTTGCAGACGCCTCTTTTGTACACTACATTCTGCACAGAAATTAGAGTCATCTTAGATTTAAAAATCTAGGCAATTGCCGTGCTTCATTTCTGACTGTATCACTATTAGGCATACGAATATAAACATGACATGATATGATATGTATATTCTTCCGCGTTTGCTGTTGTCTCACACTAGTTTCGTAGTTTATTAGACAGACAGGATTTAAATGAGATAGCAGCAAACACGAAAGAATACATGGCAAAATGATTATATTCGTATTATTTGTATGGTGAAGAGAATACTGCATGTGATTCACAATTCAAAAAAGTTCCTATTAGCAACCATCTCTTCTCACAGGGAGGAAAAAATTCAGAACATAGAGTTGGCCATATTGACAAACATCATGAACAGTCTTGCCAGTCGGATTTTCGTAGTACATTGAAATGCTGCTACATTCGAAGATGAACAATATGGAATTTATATTTACTTTGTTGGATAATGTATGAAAATGCAGTGGTCGAAACTCGGGACGGAGAAAAAAAGCTCGTCTTCCACCTTTTTTTAAATTTTTTTACTGACCCAGAGGTTTTGGCACCAGTATTTATCTTTATGCCTGCAAAGCATGCCTGTGTAGCGCTACATATTTTCAACGGCAGAAGTTAGTTGTGGCAGCACCTACCAACATTTTTCAGAACTTCCGCTTACTTTACACTCGATTCTAAGCTGCAGGCGGTTTTTTCGATTACAAAAACCGGAAAAAAAGTGTGGCTTAGATTCGAGTAAATACGGTAAATGACCATGAACAAACATTGTCCTCTGACAACTCATGAAACCTGTAATCTGATTTGACCCATTATAAATGGTTCTGAAAGCTTGGAACTGTGAAAACAATAGGTTTGATTACAAATAATTCTTCTGCTACTAGTCATAGTTTTATTTTATTTTCCACATGATGCATTTCGGGAAATGATTCCAATTTTCAAGTTCGTTTTTTGTGTTTGTTACGCCATTTCTATGTGATGATGTCGATGTGTGTGTGTGTCTGCTTCATTTTGTTGACTTTAAGTTTCCTTATGGTCCATTTGTGCAGAGTTTCTGTTTAGTGTATGTGAGACTCTGCACAAATGGACCATAAGGAAACTTAAAGTCAACAAATTGAAGCAGACTCGCACACATCGACATCATCACATAGAAATGAAATAGCAAATACAAAAAACGAACTTGAAAATGGGAATCATTTCCCGAAACGCGTCCTGTGAAAAAGAAAATCGTGATTGGTTGCAGAATAATTATTTATAAACAAACCCATCGTGAAACCTGTGTTAGAGTATGGCTTATAGCCTTGTGCAATAATATGAAGGACTTGATGAGGACTGCGTTCACAGCCTTTATGAAATTACTAAATAAAGTCATTCCACTTTAGACAGTTAAAATGTTATTTATTGTGACTCCAGTTTCGATACACGGTCATTGTGAAGCAGTATGAAAGCTGTCAGTCACCAAATAACATACACATAATTACAAAATTGACAAATGTTGAAACAAGAAAATTTCATAGCTACTTACGTTGGACATTGTAACCCACACAATGTCATAAAGCTGCAAGATGCTACAGTGCTATGTAAATAGCACTGAAATCTTTATTTTTCGGTGTTTGTCAATTTCGTAATTACATGTGTTTTATTTGGTGACTGACTGCTTTTAAAATGCTTGACAGTGACCATTTGTCAAAATTGCAATTACAGTAAATAATATTTTAACAGCTGAAGTGGACTGATTTCATTTAAAAATGAAGGAATTGGTCTCATTTGCAAGAAGTTGTTTCATTCTTCACATGTAATAAGAGTCAAAGTTTTATAATTGCACTATGTAGTTTTCTCAAGCTGTGCCATTAACTCCACTTTCATTTACTCAAATCATTCCATTATCCGCCCACTCCCATCTTTTATTTGACCAGTTTTTAGTTGAAACTGCCGTGATCTGTCTCTTCTTGTTATTTTACCCTCTTCCCCCAGTCACACTTGTGTCTCCTGTTCTTTTCTTTCTTTCTCTTTTTATCATCACATTTCCTAAGCTTACCGCTTTTGTATGTAGTTTGTTGTCCGTTTCATTTATCTTTCTGATCTCCAGCCCTTATCCCTCCCATATAGCCACCCACCAATTCTTGTCTTCCATTTCCTCCCATCCATTCGTTCTCTTTAGGAATTATTCCTTATGTTATGAGAAGTATTATAATGAATTTTAATACATCTCAATCATAGATGAGATGTTGAAAAGGAAACATATGAGCTAGGTTGATGGGAAAACACATATAAAGAAAGAATATCTTTTAAACTAATGCAGCTTTAAAAACATGAAATACCAAAGGGTAAAGAAGAAACACAGAAGTGAGGCACCTGTATATTTTTATTTTAAGAAGTTTGTATCATTCACACCCTACCGATGAAGAAAGTATTTATGAATTTCCAAAAGTTGCAACCTCAATGTTGATATTCTTCATTTGCATTTCCAGCTTCATGTTTAGGGTGTTAGAATTTGATATCCTACATCTATTTAATGTAGTTTTAAGTATCTTTTTTTGGCCTAGAATTTATTTTGTTCCCAACTTTCTCCTCCGTTACTCAGTCTTTTTGTGGAGTTATGTTAAAGAAAAAAAGGACACATAGTTACAAATCTTGTGAGTGGGTACCACAGATTTAAGAGTGCCCTCTCCCACACACATGTGCACACATATGAGGAAAATACAATATATTTAATAGCTCCAGGAAGTTTGCATAGTTTCATTCTTATAATATTTTCTTGCATGTGATTGTTTACCTAGGATTTTTACTGTTATTCCTTTGTAAGGTAATTAAGTAGATTCTAAAAGTAGCTTATCAATAGCTTCAGTGAAATATTGTTGGATTATTTGTAAGTAAAAGAAACGTACCACCATCAATCTTCGATCAACAATTCTCAGTAAATTTGGGGATGATCCTCCACAAACTATCAAGTCATTTGATATCCATTTCCCACAGTACAGCTGTTAAAATGAAAGAAAATTACATAATATCCTCATTTTAACTATACATTTTTTCATAAAGTTATGTTAGGAGAATCAATTGTACTCCCCCTTTCTCTCTCTCTCTGTCTGTCTGTCTCTGTCTCTCTCTCTCTCTCTCTCTGTGTGTGTGTGTGTGTGTGTGTGTGTGTGTGTGTGTGTGTGTGTGTGTGTGAAATGATCCTTTTCCTCTCCCCCCCCCCCTCCCCCCACCTTGTCAATAGCTGTTAATTCAATAATTTTAAGGTATTAAAATCAGGCAACTTATTTAGTGTATAACAGGAACAGTAAAAAACTTTATTTACAATGCAGATCAGCTGAGAAAGCAACAGTCTCCCACCACATGAACAGTAAATATGAAGATCACACTTTCAGAACCATAAGTTCTTTAAATAATAAAGGAAGAATGAGTGGGGAAATTTATAGAAAAGAGAGATATTTTTGCAAGTCTGAAGATTATTGAAGATCGGAGCGAAATAATGTGTCAAAATTATAAAACAGTAGTGAGAGAAAAACAAGGCATGCTTTGTGAGTCCACTGAGCACTCTGTAATTACAGTATCTTTCCTCCAAATTTTCCTTTTCAATCTAACTTCCTGAACTAATACTTCCTCTACAAATTGCACACATTGTCTTTTGAAATATTGATGCAAGAGCCTCATGTATTACCACTGCTTACAGATTTATCTTCAGGTCAACTGATATCCCTGGTCTCATAAACTCTCTGTAAAATTATCGGATGTAAATTAACCATGGAGTACCTATTTTGACTGTGTTATATCCGACTTCATATCGCTTCGCTGTTACATTAGTCTAGTGGCAGATATTGGATTCTGGAATAATCATCATTCATCTTTCACTTGTGAGAACTCACAGAAATGGTTTCATATCATTATTTAGAACTACATTATTATTATTATTATTATTATTATTATTATTATTATCATCATCATTATTATTATTATAATCTTTGAAGTGTATGCAGACTCTTTACTTGCAGTAATAGTCTCCTGAGTTCATTGTTCCCTTTCCATTATTGAAGATGTCACATTATTTTTTTCTTTTATTTGGATCGTTTTCACTTATTATTTCGTGTGTATCATCTCATTTCTGTGTGTTCACATTGATATCTATAGAAATAATTTCTCAATGAACAGTGTTATAAGAAAAGACAATCAATCACTGTATAGAAGGCCAGCAGACAGACAAATAAAGAGGAATTGATGATTGCTGCTTATTTATTAAAATTATATCTTTAGCAAAGTGAATGAATGCAAAAGGTTGCCTCAGATTTTCAAATCTTACAAGTTGTTAATGTTTTGATGTTCGTTTTTCACTGTAATGCGTCACTTTCCTTGGAGTCCTCAGCAACTTTCTGCTCAATCTCTGAATTATCCCATTTATTTGTTTTTTTATCCTTTGCTTTCTTTTGCCAGATGGAGAGATCTTTTGTTTCTAGAATCTAGTATCACATTGCTCATGTCTGCCTGCTAGTTTGTAGAAGTTTTGTTCAGTAAGAGCATCAGTGGAAATTTGGGATGTGATGAAAATACACACACAAACACACACACACACACACACACACACACACACACACACACACACACACACACACACACAATTTTCTTCCATTACAATAACCCAGCTGGGGCGGCTAGGATAGGTGATGATGAAAATGTGGAAGATATAGGTTAGGGAGACAGGAACTGAAAGGGAGATATATTGGAAAAGATTGTCCCAGTGTGGAATATGTAGGTGCTGTCAGGAGAAATGGTTACTGCCGGAATAGGAACTGAGGGACCATTGAAGGAATACCGGTAAAATAGTACAGGGGAAGATGGGAAACCTGAAGTAAGAGAAAAAGGTAAGGAAAGGACAATACGGGTAAGGTAAGATGAAGCAGAAACATAGATTAGGAGAGAGAGAGTGTGGCATGGGGACAGGAGTGTGACCTTTCAGGAGAAAAGGTAGAGGCAATTGGAAAACAGGGACGAGCAGAGACTGAAGCCAAGGTAGTTGGGAGAACAGAGGATTTCTGGGTAAAATATTTCGCAACTGAACCATCAGAAATGTTGATAGTGATGGAGAGGATCCATTTGGATTGTGGTGTGAAACGAGTCCAAGGGCCAGCAAGATCACCCAGTGGAGTTGCACACTGCTCAACGAATGTGGTCAACTTCAGTGGCTGTTTGGCAACAAATGCATTCTGGATTCTTCTGCCATCAACAGTATTTGTGAATGGTGTATGTGGGACTTTTTTTCTCAACATATTGTTAATTTTTTGCTAGTCCCTGTCCAGCCTTACATTCCTCCAATTTATGTTTTTGCGTTCACCTAACTCACCCGATATCTTCTTTTCCATATCATTCAATTTGCCCTCTATAACTTTCTAAGTATTTCTCCTTACAGCTCCTTGTGTAGGTGCCAACCATCTTGGCATCATCTTTCCTAGCCCTTCATCTCCTGTTTCCCATTCTCTCCAATCCACATCTTTGCCATGTCGTCACCTGTTGCCCCATCCTTGCACCTCTGTCTGTGAATATGTCTGCTGTTCCTTGTCTCTGTATTTAATGAGTAGTGATCCATCTTCACATATAATTATATTTCACTAACTTAATCACTTGCATTTTTGCAAATGGTGACACCAATTATGTATGGAAAACCAGTTACCATGACCTACATTATTGTAAACTCAGAAACACAAGGGGTGAATGATTCAAGAAACATTTGCCTTACTATTGTCATGTTACATAGCATTGAACTGGATTGACAAATAATATGCTTAGTGTTCTGATGACATGTTTTATCATTGTCATCTCTGGTGTAACATTATACAGGTTTGGTATAGGGGCAGAAACATGGATGCACACTATGAGGGGGAAAAGTTTGTCTGAAGTATCATCTAAATACACATTATGGATGATGAAAAGACTGTTTTGTTGTACATGCAGAGGATTTTAATAATTATGGCTCTTGAAATGTCCTGCCAGATTAAAACTGTGTACTGGATCAGGACTTGAACCAGGTATCTTTGCCTTTTGCGGGCAAGTGCTCTGCTGACTGAGCTGTTCGAGTCATGACTCACCCTTACAGCCTTACTCCTACTATTACCTCATTTCCTACCTCCAAAATTTCACAGAAGTTCTCCTGTATGCCTTGTGGGATTAGCACTCAGGATATTGTGTAGATTTGACTTACCCACAGCCTCAAGGAGAGCACTTACCTGCAAAAGGCAAAGGTCTCAGGTTCAAGCCCTTATCGGGTACAGTTTCAATTGTCCAGTCTGCTGCAGAATGAAAATTCTTTCTGAATTATGGCTCTTGTTTCAAGATTTGATTCAAGAAAATCATAATACTGATTTTGAATATCTACAGGAAATGGCCTTCTCATGTTTTTATATGGATTTATCACTGTTTTGTCAGGCAAACTGATCCAATATTTGTTAGTGCTGAAGCACATTTCTGCATATTCCTGTCATCGCCTTTATCCAATGCTCTGTGCTTGGTAGCTTGCAAGCAAGTGCTGTAATGTAGTTCACTAGCTTTATTTCTAACTGTTGTGTTTACTGTTGAATATAACATGATGCTTGCATTAACTTAAATTCTAAGCATTCTTGGATATACATGTTTTAGTTTATACCGTCCCAGTCCACTCTTTGTTACAGAATTTCCGGTTCTGTTAGTATCTTTGCATGTAATTCATCGTCTTATCTACATGTACACTACACAGGTCACTTTACAGGGCATGACAGAGGGTGCTTTTGGCACCACTATCTTTTGTTCTTTCATTGGCCCTTGTAACACATTTCAGTTTTGAACAAGTTTTATGAACCCAACATTTAGAAAGTATCAAAATATCTCCGATCTTATTTAAGGACATTATTATGAAAAGGATAGATTGCTACTCACCATATAGTGGAGATGCTGAGTCACAGACAGGCACAACAAAAAGA
This sequence comes from Schistocerca piceifrons, assembly GCF_021461385.2. Classification (NCBI taxonomy): domain Eukaryota; kingdom Metazoa; phylum Arthropoda; class Insecta; order Orthoptera; family Acrididae; genus Schistocerca; species Schistocerca piceifrons. The sequence continues at coordinate 393,383,917 of NC_060138.1, read as the reverse complement.
CTGCTGAACAAGTAAGCTTTCAGCCCAAAGTCCTTCTTCTGAATGCCTTTTATTTATAGAGTGGTCAGAAATTCCCATTACAGACTTCTAGGACTTGTAGAGGGGAGTGAGTACATCATATTTTGAATAGGAACCAATGTCCTGAAATATCATCCAGCGAGACTACAGAGCGTCAAAGTTATAGGCACGGGCATTTGTAGATGTACGTATACACAGGGTGATTCTGTGATGATGTTACAGACTTTCTAGGATGATGGAGAACAATAAATGTATTAATTTGAAGCAAGGATCCCTGTACCAGAAACGAACAAGTCGAAATTTATAAACGAAATCCGTTCTGATACCTGTGACAGTTGAATACATGTACCAGTTCTTGTGTTGCGAAGAGTGTAGGGCTGGTAACTTTCATTGGTGGTAGTGTGGACAAAAACGAGAAAATATGTCCAACAAATGTGAGCTTTAAATTACATACCTGACCAATCGTTCATCTTCACTGATGTGAAACACATCTCCTCTACTGAGCAAGAGTTCATAGCTGTTAAGGTACAACTCGTTCATTTCCGGTACAGGGATCCTTACTTCAAATTAATACATTTATCATTCTCCATCATCCTAGAAAGTCTGTAACATCATTACGGAATCAGCTCATGTATACGTACATTTACAGATGCCCGCACCTATAACTTTGATGCTCTGTAGTTTCATTGGATGACATTTCCGGACATGGGTTCCTATTCAAAATACGATGTACTCACTCCCCTCTACTAGTCCTAGAAGTCTGTAATGGGAATTTCTGACCACCCTGTATATGAAAGCTTACTTGTTCAACAGCCTCTTTGTCATGCCTGTCTGCAACTCAACATCTCCACTATGGTGAGTAGCAGTCTGTTGTTTCCAGAATATTGTCATTATTGTGTCATGGATTTTTCATTGTCTGATGATCCCATTTAGCAAACCTGTATTTTCATTTGTTATTTACTGCCTAATCAGTGGATAAATATATGTAACATTTTCTTCTGGTGGAATAAAGCTTAACTCATAAGCTGCTACTATACTTTTAAACTATAAATAAATAAACACAATGTAATCAGTCAGTAAACATTAATTCTTCATTTATGATGTGTATTGAAGACCGCACTCCATCAAAATGTTGTTTACAGCTCTACAGGATTCCTCACAGGAAAGGAACAATACAGTTTGAAAAGAGTGAGTTTATTAAGTTCACATGCAGAGCTCATGACAGTCGGGTTCCCAGGACTGCAGAAATTTCAACATTTTTGCATTCCTGGAGCAAAGCTGCTGAACTAAAAACCAAAACTGTCCCCTGACTGTGGAACAAAGCCTCCAGCACATGCTGTAAATAAATAATTAAAGTCTGATGACTAGTTGTGCCGTGTTTATTTATTTATAACAACACCTGTATAAATCCAATATAAATGAAAGACCTTCTCATTTTCCTGTAAAACAGAAATGTATGCTATTGAATTTTGCACATAATTTAGGAGTAAATGAGGTTACTCACCAAATAGCAGAAGTGATGAGTTGTTGACTGGGACAAATAAAAGGGAATGTGCCTGTTGACAACTCAATGTTTCTATTATTCAGTGAGTGGTCTGCTTTACTCTTAAGTTATTTATGTTTTGCCAGAAGGTTCCTCACTATTGCTAACATTTTGTATATTCATATAGGTGAAGGAAATACATTGTTATAGCTGTGAATTGTAGCAACAATTTAATTTAGCAGGTAATATTTTACCATTGCATTTTGCAAGTCCGGTTGGCTGTTGGTGATTAACTTTCCGGAAGTGTAATCCCACAGTTGCAAAGGATTTTCTTTCTGCCAGCAACATGTCAATATCTAGAAGATACATTGAGAATCATACAGCAAGAATTATTTATCAATTATTAGGTATTCCATATTGCAAACATTACTAATAAAACATAGATTTTCTTTAACTACTAATCATGATAAATATGCCAGCATGATTGCAAAAATTTCTAAGATATCAGACATTGTAATGACTGCTTTGAACAAATATGTTTTAGAAGACTTAAAATAGGCATCCAGTTAGTTGTCGGATGGTCTACTATGGAAAAAAAAACCACGGGGGTGGGGGGAAATAGAGACAAAACAAATTATCATACAATAAAACTATTAATTTCATCTTTATCAACCTTTGATGGTGTGTTCAGCATGGGGAGACAAAATGTTATAACAGTAACACATGTTAGACCAAGGCTTAATTCCCATGTAACAAAAATCACAAAGGTTGTAAAAACCCAGATGTTCCAACTGGACATAATTTGATCAAAACCAATTTGTTATGTCAAAAATGTATTTTAATCCATCAGGAATTATAATCCAAACTGCTAAAAACTGTTTTTCACAATTAACATGTTGAGTTTATAACAGATATCACAGTTCCCATTACACTGAGTAAATCAAGTGTTTGTACAAAGGTTACAAAATATTAAAAAAGCAGCACAAAAGAGAGTACTCTTGGATGAGCAATGATAAGAAGTATATTACGGAATTTGTAGGTGCTATCTGTCAGAGCCAAGGGAATCATTAATTAAACGAGGAGAGAAATAAATCTAAAAAGGTGCAGGGAGTGGTTTGCTTCACCAATGGGTTTAGCAGTATGGAATTCGGTAAGCGTGTTTATTCTGTAGGCTAGGTGCTCTTGATTACTGGCTTCTTCACCAAACACTTTCTCCTGACCTCTATGCTTCAGTGTTGGTACATAGAGAAACCCGTTCATAAACAAACACATTGTTCTCTCCTATGTTGTGCAGTGAAGATACATGAAGATTTTTTAAAATAAGATGTGTTAATTTGATTTCACAATTTCTCCATCTGCACATGAAACTGGCGGCAGTGTTTGCATGTCTGCTTCACAATTTCTAATTTTTGCTCTTTCCTCGATGTGATGGGTTAATGCCTCTAAGATTAAAACATTGTGTGTTCTTTTACTTCTGCCAATGCTCTGGACACCTGCAGTCAAGTTTTGATTTTCTTGTGCTATCAATATTACTAGTATTCAAAATCAAACTTAGTGTTGGCTCACTTCATTTCCATCTATACTAATATCAAGTCCATCACCGCAAACATGTGCTCCAAAAAGGTATCGGATAGAATGTGGCTGTCGCATATCCCAGAACTGAACTGTACTGTCCCATCCTCCAGTTATAAACTCGTAGTTTAGCTGAGGGTGGAAGCGGGCAGCAAATATACGTGAAGTATGTCCATCCATGTAGATAGGTGACTCACTGTAAAAATACATAAATGTTAGTTAAAAATTGTCTGTAATTTTAGCTGCTACAGTGAATGTTAATCACAGCATATGTTTGTACTATTCCATGGATACCCTGCAGTTTTCATCATGATATAGAAATTAAATAGTTTTATTCTAGAGAGATCAAGACTCATTATCACTATTTGATAGGCAAAAATGTTAACTGTAAATATTTCTGCTGTAGATAGTATAAAACTTTCTTCATGGCAGAGACATAAAATTGCGAAGTATTGATAACGAAGCTTATTTGCAGATTAAAACTATGCAGTGGACTAGGAATCAAAACCAGAGCCTTGCTTTTGTTCACAACTGTTCACCCTCCTCCCCCCACAAGTATTCCCAAACTCCTTTATTAATAGTGTCAGTCTCAAATAAATTACTACATTTTGGAAGACAGTATCTAAGTACTGCTCCATGGTACCAAAAACAAATTTCAATTTGAGGAAACTGTAAAATTATGGGACAAAATTACTGGGCAAATGCTGATAGACACATATATAAAACTACACAAAACTGCCATAGCTTTTGGAACAATTAGTTTCTTCCTCGGGAGGGATAGACTGGGGAGCTTAAGAAGGAAGGACAGGTCACTCAGACTCCAGGATGAGAAGATCCCCTCTTACTGAGATCTGTGAGACTTTTCCTTCCTTTATAATCTTCCCCATTATGTCCACCTCTTTCCTCCCCAAGGAAGGAACTAATAGTTCCAAAATCTACTTTTACATAAGTATCTGTTGGCAGTAATAAAAATTTCATTTCCTTTAAGTAAGGATTGGCCAACAATTCTATCTCATGATTTTATAGTTTAATACATCATTGTGTGGGTCATAATGCTTGCTAAAGCATGAAGAAGCAAACAGTTGCATAAAACATGACCAGTAGAAGCACTATAACAGTGTAACAATATGTCTAAAATAAAATTTCTAATAGACTAATGGTGAAATTAGAGAATACTGGAGTGTACGTCATCAGTCTATTTCCCAAAGAAATTCTCCAGAATACAATTTATTGTGACATACAAGTACAGATCACCGCAGAACAATATGTAACACTGATCAAAACTGTGAATTTTTATTAGGGATAATGAGGTACAAATCTAATCTACATTCATGCACCTGCTTCTACAGGTTGATTTTTTTCCACCGTGTACACTCTCTAGGGGTTGATCAATGAGAGGATACGGGACAAAAAAGGCCTAATGAACTCATGTCTGGAAATGCATGGTTTCCATGCTAGAGATATTTATTCAATCATGCTTCTTTATAGAGATTGTGGTCTAATACACACTGTGCCATGCAGTCACAGTTACAGTATGTGTTGAAAATGGTTTCCATGTGCCTCAACACAAGCCTGTACATGCTGTAGCATGTTCTCTCACACACATTCACATCATCCAGGCTGCTTCTGAACAGTGTCAAAGGCTGCATGAATATACTGCTACAGTGTCTCCACATCTGGAAGAGGCTCTGCATAAACAATGCTTTTGAGATGGCCCCATAACCAGAAATTTCATGGGTTGAGATCCAGTGAATGAGTAGCCCATAAAACTGGACCTCCTCGTCCAATCCCTCGACCAGGGAAGTCGCAATTGAGATGCATCCAGATGTTAATGGTGAAGTGGGCTGGAGCACCATCATGCAGCAGCCACATAACCATTCGAATCATCAATGGCACTTTTTCCAGCAGGGGAGGCAAAGTCACCCACAAGAAACGCTGATAGTTCCAGCCTCTTAGGTGACATGGAAGGAAGACTGGTCTCAAGATATGGTCACCAATTCTCCTGGCCCACACATTCCAATGGCACTGATGCTGATGATTCGCAGTCACTGTACGATGGGGTTTCCCCATACTATCCCACAGAAGACTGTTATGAAAGTTAAAGATACCACTCCACGTAAAGGCTGTCTCATCTGTGAATAGGACGGATGACACAAATCCTGGAATTGTGGTTACCTGGTGAAGGAACTGGTGACAAAACTGTTCGTGATGTGGAAAGTCTGTTGTTAGTAAGTCCTACACACGCTGTAAGTGATAAGGGTTGTAATGATTGTCACGGTGAATGTTCCACATGGTTGTCTGACTTACCTTGTACTGGCAGGCCAACTGCCTGGTACTGACATGGCAGTCGCCTTCCACAGTATCGATACGTCACACAAATCTTAAGGCTGTAAATTCAGCTAAATACTTAGGGATTACAATTACAAATAACTCAAATTGGAATGATCAATAGATAATGCTGTGGGTAGAGCAAACCAAAGACTGCAATTCATTGGCAGAAAAGGTGCAACAGGTCTACTAACGAGACTGCCTTCACTGTGCTTGTCTGCCCTGTTCTGGAGTGTTAGTGCACTGGCGGAACAAGTGAATTGGAGTGGCAATCATTAAAACAAAGATGTTTTTCGTTGTGACGGGATCTTCTCATGAAATTTCAATCACCAGTTTTCTCCTCCGATTGCAAAAACATTCTGTTGGCACCCACCTACATAGGTAGAAATGATCATCATGATAAAATAAGAGAAATCAGGGCTTGCACAGAAAAATTTAAGTGCTCGTTTTTCCAGTGCACCGTTCGAGAGTGGAATGGTAGAGAGACAGCTTGAAGGTGGTTCATTGAACCCTCTGCCAGGTACTTTATTGTGAATAGCACAGTAATCACGTAGAAGTAGGTGAATCACATTTTCCTCCAAGTCTGGTGACCAAACATTTTGGGTACATCTTTCATGAGTTCCTGCTTCCTGTAACGATCCTGTCTCAGACAAACAGTGAAACACTGTTGCAAATATTGAATGCTGTGGTTATTCTCAGTGGGGATAGGTCTCCTGATACAACCATGCTGCCTGTCACTCATTGCCATTTGCCTTTCTGTAAGTAAACATCATGTCGGCAAGCTCTCGATTAAAATATAGAACCATTGTGTGCAATGCTGTATCACATCCACTACAAACTGAGTGTCAGCAAGAGAAGTGAATTGGACACAACTTTACCAATTACTACCGTGGAGAGGGCGCTAGGGCAGGACTTATGAGGAACAGTACCACCCTCTAGGAGGGAACCATGCATACTGTAACTGTGGTCTAACACAGCGAATATTAGACTACAGTCTCTGAAACATAGTATGACTGAACCAATGGTCTCTAGCATGCAAACCCCGCATTTCTGGACACAAGTTCATTAGACATATTTTGTTCAGTTTTCTCTCACTGATCAATCTCTTTGGAGCACGCAGGAAAAAATTGCCGACATTTTTGAACTATAATGTCGTATAGGGTTGAACTATTCCTATACCAACAAAGCTGCACTTTGTTCTCGCTCATTAACTCTTCAACAGAGTTACTGCTCCAAGTGTAACAAACATGATGTTGGCAAGACATTAGACCCTATCCATATTCAGCAACGGATTTGTTTTCTCGGAAGTTTAAAGGAGGTGGTGTAGTTTTTAAGATGCATGGTGCATATTCAGAATGATCGTAAAAAAAGGAAGAACAAGATAAGAGTACTGATAATTGATAAATTACACTTCGCTGATTCTATATTGTTTGTCTGAACTGGCATAATTATATTTCTTTGTAGCAGAGGAGTTTGTCTGTCCCAATTATGGTAATGATCTATTTAACTACAAAAAAAAAAAAAAAAAAAAAAAAAAAAAAAAAAAAAAAAAAAAAAAAAAAAAAAAGCAAGTCAACTACTACTAATAATAATTGCTGTAGCATTTAGCATTTGGATATGATTATTAGAGCTGCTTTAGTCGTGTGCTTCTTTACTTGTTCTATATCCAGAAAGATTCTGAGAAAACCTATGACTGAATGGATAATAAAGAAATGTTTTCTGATTTTCCATTGCTACAATGTGTGATTACAAATAGAGATACTTAACAATGTTTGTGCCTAATATTTGGGAAAATGCTTTTAAATAAAATAATAGTAACATAACTATTGCCACATACAACAAGCACACTGCTTACTTGGCTTTACATTAATTTTTATACATAATTTTTACAGCAAAAAATCCAATTTTTCACTAAAAATATTCACAGAAATTTCTGATGTACTAACCTGGCCTGGAAAAACATTTCTTGTTTTTTTGTTTCTTCATCATATAAAAATACTTTTGCATCATCACCAACAGTAACAAATTTTGGTTTGCTGTGATGATATGCTAGGCCAAGTGTAATTCTGTGCTCTGGAATTGTGTAAATGCAATCGTTCTTGTTGTAGTCCCAACATTTAACACGTCCATCTACATCTATGAATTGTTGACACAAATAGTATTAGCAACTTGGCCAAAATGCTCTTTTTGTACTTATTACTTACATTCTACAAGTGTAAAGCAATGGAACTTGAGTCAATTTAAAAGCTAAGTCTTGCTTGTCTCATAGATGATAACAGTGACGCGTTTCAGTTTCTGAAGAATGTCCTTTACAAAATTATCAAAATGCAATACTTCCTGTAACACTAAAAACTCTTATAAATATCTCATTTTAACTGGATGTATATACCAAACAATAAGATGGGTTCATAGTTATTATGTATTCCTCAGACTATCTTGCTGACTTCAAATATTAGCTTTACAAATTGTTCGTTGAAAACAGATTTTTTTTTACCATTACTTGTAACATACTGTTTGATTCTTACAAGTGGCAGTGATTGTTCTTCTATTTCCTGTGTCTTGATAAAGTCGGTGTTTAAGATCTGTAATTGGGGAACCAGATTGTCTTATATCATCATCTGTGAGGAAATATTTCTTCCCTTGGTGTGAGCTAAAAATGCCTATCTGACCATCATTAAATCCAGCAGCTATATATTCAGATGCTGGTGTGTACTTTACACACAACAACTCTTTTTTGAGTTGCCTGTAAAGAGAAGAAATTGTTCAAGCTATCATTCATATTAGTTGGGCCGTAAGATCTGTCCTATAATTGTTACTTACATCGTGTGAGAGATCACTATCTCTCCATCAACAGCTGGTTCTGGTTCTGGCTGGGTTCTGTAAGTCGAACGGAGTGAGGAAAACGTCCTTCCAGGGGCAAATACTTGTTTTCTAGTAAAATCCATTATATTTTAGAAAACAATAATTTAAGTTTACGAGTTACAATTTATTCATTGATATAATGTAGTCGGTAGTCTCGCAACGTGTGTATCAGGAAAGAAAGTATAACGCTTACATATATCGATCACGAATAAAAATTTTGCAACGAACATTTAGATTGCGCTAATTCAGTTTCATTGCGGAAAGGGTGAACCGCCCACTATTTACATCTCCGCTTTTACAAGACATTCAGAGGCGCCAGTCAATGAATTACTGGTGGTGTGATATCAGCCTGCCTTAAAATCAAATGCATTTCAGCTACGTGATGAAGTAACCATGGTGTTTCATAACTTCGATCTGTCAATAAATTGGCGCTCTGTACGAAAAATTTGAATTCCCGGTAGGGAATTTCACAGTCGAAACGAAAACACTCTCCACTTAGTTGATTGGCAATCACCATGGTTCTGCGTATTTTCGACTATCGATAGTGCTCTGCGCTTGGCAGGCTGTACTCTTGGTTATGGCAAGTAAAGCATCATGGCGAATATCGACAAAGGACGCAATAAATGGGAAAATGCTTCGCAAGGTAAGTAAATTTGTAGAACTGTGTTGTTGTTTATAACAGTTGTAACAATAGTAAACGATTAGTTGAAATTTAAGCGTTTGTGTATCAGTGACGATCAGATCATTGCAATTCGTTATTGTGTATGACGGATTTGGGTATGAAAACATAGGAAAACTAATCAGTCGCTGGGCTGCATCAACTGCGATTTGAATAGGTAACACTTTTTTGCGTAACCAAATCGTCTTTCTCAATGCTTCCCTTGATACATATCTTAGATGAGAGAGCTGTACACGACAATATCCATGCAATTGAGAATGTTTGGTTATGTCGTACGGTGGTTGTTGTTAATTCTCATTTATACTTGGATAGTTGCGCATCCCAAACCACCATGTACTGTGTTTTACTCATCTGAGCTTCATATGTGGTGGAACACGTGCAACTTGATTTCCAAGTGATTGAACGAAATGGTTTACATGCATGTATTCTGTAGGGGTCGAAAAGGGATAGTGTTATATCAGCAGCGTGAAGTTAATATCTGCAGCCACTTTCACATGTATCGCATCACGCGACTAATCTCTAGTAAAAGTTGCATAACCTAACAAAACGAAACATATACATCTTAAGGCTGAAGAAATTTTGTATCACTCATACCAAACAATTACAAATGTGTACAGCATATTTCAGTTAAAGGTAAACCTGTATTCACGACAGTAATTCTTATTCTTTTCTTGAATTGCAATAGATGTGTGTGTATAATAGTGCACCACAGTTGCATCTGTAAAGTGGAACTACATTTTTAATTTGTATCCATTGAAGTCATACACTATTAATTGTGTTCTTGTTCTTCGATAGGGCGCTGTCAATTCCTTTCGAACAGATGTTTGATAGTATACAACCTCCATTGAACAGGTTGATGCACATAAACTTAGATGAGGTTCATATACCTTTAAACCCCCCCCCCCCCCTCCCCCCCGAGTCGAGAACCATTTTGTGATGAAATTTATTTTCGTTAATATTAGATTATTTGTTTGTACAACAAAGTACATTGAAATTATTGAGTTACATTTATATATTTAAGATGTCACATGAGAATAGAGCATCATTGGTGATACAACTTTGAGATAATCTCAATAATAATGTAACACATTATAAATTTTAAAGTTTGATCTATTTTATGTCTTTTATACAATTAACTTTACTTACATAATCGGTTTTTATTTTATTCAGTTCATATATATTCTGCTCACACTACATTAAATAAACTTTTGTTTTAGATGATTTACATGATATGAGGTACAAGGAGGACACAAAAACTGGACGGAGGGGAAAACCACAAGTAGAGATCTACCGTCCAGGAAGTGGTCCGCTTCGGAAAACTGGACAGGGTGAAGATGATTTGCTGGGTGCTGACGACAACCACAAGATAAAGTCTTCCACAGAAAATTTGCATCTTTCAAACGCTTACGACAACATGAAGTATGATTCTAGAAGACTTAGTTTTTCTTCTTCACAGGAACAGTTGGATAAATCTTTCAAGCCAAACAGTGACCGTAGTGACCACATAAATTCTGTTAGAAATCCTAGAGACTTAAATAAAATTACTGAAAGAATTGGTAATCTTAATATATCTCAAAATCAATCAGGTAATAGATCCAGGAGAAACAGTTTGGATCATTCCTCATCCTCAGATCCAAAAACCTTGGGTGGAGAAGCAAAAAGGAAACTGAAGAAACCAGAACAAGCAATTTATGTGCCAAAGCCGTTAGCCCAAGCATATGCAGAGAGAGATTTATCCAACAAGTCTCCTGTGGATATGAATGACAGAATTGTTTCTAATAGCACAAAAGAAGAAAACTGGGATAATGAACTTCAACAGCGTGATCGGTTTAGTGATGCAACATGTGATAGTTGGGAGCGTGATAGTGTTTATGGCCGCAGAGACAGTATTAGACGGAATGGCAAATTTGAAAACGGTCGGCGTGTTGGTCAACGCCCTGCTCCACAATGTGATTGGAGAGCTGCAAATCGTGAGCTACGACAGACTTCAGAACCCCCAGCTTCTCGTTGGGGCGACAGGAAACCGCCTTCAGGACGACGGGGCAGTAAGGATAGGCCTCATTTTGAAGGTGGAAATCTACCTCCTAGGTTTCAGAAACTGAGATCTGCTGAAAATGGTGGAACGTCTTACGGATCAGTCGCTGCCACATACACCCACCCACAGCCACAGCAGGAACATGCTACAGTGCCTCCTTGTTCTTCTCAGCAGTATTGGTCTCACACATTACCTCACACAAAAGGACGTGGTCGCCTGAGACCTGAGGAAGTAGAACGTTTTTCACGCTCTTTAACACCTGATCGTTTAACACCTAGTCAAGTCTTCTACAGGACTCCGAGCCAGGAAAATGTGGCACCTTTGCAACCTCCCACACAGCCTTTTGCTTCAAGAGGAATCACCCAGCCTCCAGCATGGCTAGAACGCACAAACTGTACTCCTCCTCCACCATCACCACCTGTTAGTGCCCATGCACCTTCTTTGGGATTGCCACGCTTCAGGTAAGCCAACAGCTTATGAAAGGTTTGCAGTTAGTGTGATACTGGAAACATACCCCTCCTCAGAAATCTTGGTTGTAGTGTCAGACTAATACATAGTGTAGGCTGAGATCGAGGTAAGGTTAAAAGTGATAACTAGGTTGGGGGTTTGCAAAACCAATGACGTTAAAGCCGAAGAAAGGTTATAGCATCTTTAACATAGCCTGATGTTTGTCTGTGCCATATTTAACACTCTTTTCATCACAAGAACGAAAAGTGCAAGGTAAATTCAGAACATGTAGGCTACATTAGATATTGGACATGCATTATACGTAAACTATAAAAACTGCAAGTGTGTTCCACTATATAATTTTTTGACAGATTTGTTTTGTGTATTTATTAGGTTTGTGAACGAGCCTTTACAGCACATTAGATGTAATCCATGGATTCCATAGTGTGTTGCCTAGGATGAGAAGAGGGATCAAAGGTGTAATTTTTATTTAAGTTTGAAACAAGGGCATGACATGACACTGTGAAATATTATTGTATTACAGTGCTAATGAACATTAGTAGGCCGTTATTTGCTGTGTAAGATTGACACAGTTACATACCTCAAGCGGTGGTGATTGTAAGTGTTACGTACTGACAGCCCCCTCCCCAACACCCTCCACCCATCCACCCACCCATCCATTGAACATTTTTGTAGATTACTTGTAGTATGATACATGGGTAGAATATGCACCAAAATACATGCCAGAGTTTTGTTGGTAACGCAATACAATGCTCATGAATTTATCTTACAGTTTTAGCTATAGTGTTGATACAGTGTTAGTACTGACTATGAAAGCTTCATACTGAAATTAGAAGTGGTTCCAAAAGTTATATGTTGTGTCACTGACAAGCACTTAACTTGGAACAAATGTTCCGACAACTAACATGGACTTTGAGCTAACTTACATACCAGTCCGTACCTACAATTATTATTTTGTATTTACATTAGTCTTATCATGACTGCTAAAGTTTTTTGGACTTAGGGTGGGTATGGTACTTCTACTTTTGAACCACATTAATAACAACATTAATAGGAATTGATGTACCACTGAGACCAGTGTGTGTGTGTGTGTGTGTGTGTGTGTGTGTGTGTGTGTGTGTGTGTGTGTGTGTGGGGGGGGGGGGTACTTCTACTTTTGAACCACATTAGTGATAACATTGATAGGAATTGAGGTACCACTGTGACTAGTGGGGGGGGGGGGGGCACTTTCCTATTTGAAATCTTCTGTCATGCATGTGTATTTACTTAATAATTGTATGTTTCTTGTCGCTGCAAAACAGTGCTATTGGCACAATTGTCGAGTGTGAAATTTATGCTTTTTCCCCTCCTTCCCTCCCGCCTCCTTGTCAACAGTCTGTTCTAATCAACAATTTTGTCATATTTGTGATAGTTACCTAGACTCCATACCTCAAGTCTCAAAATGATTTTTTATGTTGAAACTTCCTGGTAGATTAAAACTGTGTACCGGATTGGGACTTGAATCTAGGACCTTCGCCTTTTGTGGGCTAGTGCTCTATTGACGAGCTGCCTAAGCACGTCTCATGACCTGCTCTAACAGCTTTACTTCTGCCAGTACTTCACCTCCTGTCTTCCAGGCTTAGTTGTTCTCCTGCATGCTTTGGGGGACTACCGCTCCTGGAAATGAGGGTATTGCTGATACATGACTGAGCCACAGCCTGATGGATTGTTTCCAGAATTAATTCATTTTTGAAACTTTACATTGTGAGGAATAAACAATTTGGATGTGGGTGTGCATGCGCGTATGTGCGTGCGTGTGTAGACCAAGACTAGTGGCGTATTTGTGTGTTTCGTGCAGCAGTGTTGTCAGTGCTTGCCATGAGATATGTTGGGAAGGAAAGAGATTGTGACAGCTGCTGGTTCTACACAGCCAATGGGAGAGCACTGGACAGACAACGTGTTTTGGCAGAAGGTAATAACATCTGATGTCAGTACATCACAACATCCTAAATTGTAACTCACTCGGAAGAAATGCGCAATTATTTGACCACTAAGATTATTAATTTAATTTAAGCTGTGCTATTAGGTCTGAACCTAACCACAACCTCATCATTTGTGGTATTTTCAGAACAAATAAATATATGTGTTAACAAAGACTATTAATTTAATTTTTGCAACTAAAATTGTTACTCTGGCCTTGAGCTAAGCTTCAGACCAGTCTGTCATCACAAAAATGCAATTAGAATTTCAAATTCTTTGTCTTTGATGCCTCCAACCCTAATTTCTAATTACAACTCAACTTAAACCTTGGACTTAAGCTACATATTGATTTGTCACCTCCACCAGGTATTTTTTTCTTTACCCTTTAAGTTCTTTTGACTTTACCAACTCGCAGCCTGTCACATTCCCACCTAAACTAAACCTCAGACTGAGCAACAGGTTAATTTGTCACTAGGTTTGTTAGCTTTCATTTTCCTTGGCTTCGTCAACTCTCAAGCAAATCATGGCCTTGTAATTCGTGACACATTCAGGAAAAAACAAAATTTGTGAAACCAGCAAAGAAGAGAATGGTTTCTGTTTCGGCGTTAAAAATCGTTACATCTGTTCTCACCTGTCATTGGTTAAGTGAAAGTTTCATCACATAGACTACACAGGCATATCTTTAAGCAGCTAGGAATATTTACTATAGCCTTGCAGTATGTTCAGTCATTTAAGAAATTTATGAACACTTAACATAAGTTTGAGAGTAACAGGGATTTTCACAAGTACCATAGTAAAAGAAAAAATGTTCTGTGTTATCCCTTAATGATTCTAACTTTGGCACAGGAGGAGATTAAATATGGAGCTATAAAACTTTTACAATCTACTCACAAAAATAAAATAAAATTTGTAAGAGATCGCATAAGTGTTTTCAAAAGTGAACTGAAGATGTTTCTCCTTAACAACTCCTGTACCGTAGAAGACTTGATGCCTCAGAACGTGTCCTACCAACTGTTCACTTCTTCTAGTCAAATTCTGCTTCTCCCCAATTCTATTCAGTACCTCCTCATTAGTTATGTCATCTACCAATCTAATCTTTAGCATTCTTCTGTAGTGCAACATGCCAAAAGCTTTATTCTCTTCTTGTTTAAACAGCTTATCGTTCATGTTTCACTGCCAGACATGGCTTCACTCCATACAAATACTTTCAGAAAAGACTTCCTGATACTTAAATCTATACCCAATGTTAACAAATTTCTCTCCTTCAGAAGCGCTTTTCTTGCCATCGCCAGTCTTCATTTTATATCCTCTCTATTTCGACCATCATCAGTTATTTTGCTCCCCAAATAGCAAAACTCATTTACTACTTGAAGTGTCTCATTTCCTAATCTAATTCCCTCAGCATCACCTGATTTAATTTGACTACTTTTGTTGATGTTCATCTTATCTCCTCCTTTCAATATACTGTCCATTCCGTTCAACTGCTCTTCCAAGTCCTTTGCTGTCTCTGACAGAATTACGATGTCATTGGCAAACCTCAAGGTTTTTATTTCTCCTCCCTGGACTTTAATTGCTACTCCTCCCCCTCCTCCCCCTCTGCTTGCCCAATATATGGATTGAATAACATTGAGGATAAGCTACAGTCGTGTCTCTCTCTTCTCAACAACTGCTTCCCTTTTGTGGCCTTCAACTCTTATAACTGCCTCTGGTTTTACCTGTATTTTCCCCTGCCACCTTTAGAATTTGAAAAAGAATATTCAAGTCAGCATTGTGAAAAGCTTTCTCTAGGTCTACAAATGCTCTAAACATAGGTTTGCCCTTCCTTAACCTATCTACTATGCAAAGTTGTAGTGTCGGTACTGCTTTGGTGTTCCTAAACTTCTCTGGAATCCAAACCGATCTTTGCAAAGGTCAGTTTCTACCAGTTTTTCCATTGCGTAGGGGATATGTGTTAGTATTTTGCATCTGTGACTTACTAAACTGATAGTTCAGTAATTCTCACACCTGTCAGCACCTGCTTTCTTTGGAATTGGAATTACTATATTCTTCTTGAAGTCTGGCAGTATTTCACCTGTCTCATACATCTTGCCCACCAGATGGAAGAGCTTTGTAATGTCTGGCTCTCCAAGGCTATCAATAGCTCTAACAGAATGTTATCTACCTCCGGGGTCTTGTTTTGGCTTCGGTTTTTCAGTGCTATTTCAAATTCTTCACACAGAGACCATCTACATATTTAATTCACCTTTCTGCCTCCCCTTCTTTGCTTAGGACTGGTTTTCCGTTTGAGCTCTTAATATTCATACAGGGTGGTTCTCTTTTCTCCAAAGTTCTCTTTAATTTTCCTGTGGGTGGCATCTACCCTATCTCTAGTGGTGTATCCTTACACTTGTCCTACAGCCATTCCTACTTCGCCATTTTGCCCGTGCTGTCAATCTCATTTTTGAGACATTTGTATTCCTTTTCACCCGCTTCATTTACTGGATTTTTATATTTTCTCCTTTCATCAATTAAATCCAGTATCGCTTGTGTTACCCAAGGATTTCTACTAGCCTCATCTTTCTACCTATTTGATCCTCTGCTTCCTGCACTATTTCATCTTTCAAAGTTATCCTTTCTTCTTCTACTGTACTACTTTCTCCTGTTCTTATTAATTGTTCGCTAATGCTCCCTCTGAATCTCTCTAGAACCTCTGGCTCTTTCAGGTTATCCAGGTCCCGTCTCTTTAAATTCCCACCTTTTTGCAGTTTCTTCAATTTTAACCTACAGTTCATAGCCAATAAATTGTGGTCTGAGTCCACACCTGCCCCTGGAAATGTCTTACAATTTTAAACCTGGTTCCTAAATCTCTATCCTACTATTACATAATCTCTCTGAAATCTTCTGGGTTCTCCAGGCCTCTTACATGTATACAACCTTCTTTCACGATTCTTAAAGCAAGTGTTGGCTATGAATAATCTATCCTCTGTGCAAAATTCTACTAGGCACCTTCCTCTTTTATCCCTTCCCCCAGTCCTTTTCCAACTATCGAATTCCAGTCCCCCATCACAATTAAATTTTCATCTCCCGTAACTATCTGAATAATTTCTTGAATCACATCACATATTTCTTCAATCTATTCGCCATCTGTGGAGTTAGTTGGCATAAATACTCGTAGTACTGTGGTAGGCATGGTCTACATGTCTATCTTGGCTACAGTAATGTGTTTATTATGCTGTTCATAGTAGCGTATCTGTGTTTCTATTTTTATTGATTATTAAACCTACTCCTGCAATACCCCTATTTGATTTTGTATGTATAACCCTGTGTTCACCTGACCAGAAGTCCTGTTCCTCCTGCCACCGAATTTCACTAATTCCCACTATATCTAACTTTAATTTATCCATTCCCCTTCTTAAATTTTCTAACCCCTCCTGCTCGATTAAAGAGATCTGACATTCCATGTTCCAATCTGTAGAATGCCAGTTTTTTCGCTCCCTGATAACGGCAAGCAGCATCCTCCTGAGTAGTCCTGAGCTGAGTTTCGCACGATCTCTGTTTGTGGAATCCATGCTGATTTTTATATAGGAGCTGTTCATTTTGCAAAAAAGTCATAATTCTTGAGCATAAAACATGTTCCATAATTCTACAACAGATTGACGTCAACGAAGTAGGTCTATAATTGTGTGGATCTGTCTTATGGCCTCTCATAAAAACGGGAATGACCTGCACTTTTTTCCAGTCATTAAGTACTTTTCATTGCTCAAGCGATCTACTGTAAATTACTGCTCATATAATGTCTGTAGTTCATCAAAAAATTTATGCACCACAGAAGGGTTGGCGCTTTTTAATCACGTGGAAAGAGGCTCCCCTCTCCTTCGCCAATCTTCACCAGGCCATCCATGTAACCATTGTGTCTTCATACCACTTGACTTGCAGTATTACTGAACGAGATTCAGATGTTCATGTTTCATTAGTGCAATCACCAAATGCA
Organism: Schistocerca piceifrons; assembly: GCF_021461385.2. Classification (NCBI taxonomy): domain Eukaryota; kingdom Metazoa; phylum Arthropoda; class Insecta; order Orthoptera; family Acrididae; genus Schistocerca; species Schistocerca piceifrons. The sequence continues at coordinate 393,366,543 of NC_060138.1, read as the reverse complement.
GTGCCTGTTTTTAAATATGTCACAAGTTGTTCCTCAGTCTCCTGTGATAACTTTGTTGGTCGTCCTAACAGGTGAGAATCTGTTAATGTTGTAGCAAGTATGCCCCTGGAACACGATACTTTTGTGCTGCTAAAGTTTGAGACATTCTGAAGTCTTAACTGCATGTATGGTATCCAGCGTTGACTCCATACTTTGTCACACCTGTATGATGTCCTCTCACTCTTCTCTGGCATGATGTATAATAAGGCCTATACTTTATTATCGAACTGCAGTTGAAAAAAAAAAAATAGTTTCACTTCATGGAATTCATTTTTATAAAATACATAATTTAAATATTTTTAATAAGCTTTACTGTCAACACAAGTTTGTTAAATACATTATGTGGTGCTTGTGAGTATAATGAACCTATATTAATTTGTATATCATAATTAGTGGGCCCAAATTATTCAAAAAATTTTTATTGGAATGTTATCTTTTGAATTGTGCACATGAAAACACTCTACAAATTATTTATTTAATAACACATTCTCAGATAAACTAAACATTCAACTTAACTTACAGATTATTGGCATATATAAATTTGAAATATTATTAAAGAAATATTTATGCAGATACCTTTTTCACGTAATGTATTACATTGCTTTTCTTTTATCTCCAACCACAGTGGCAGCAAGAAACAAAATGAGTGAATAGCAGTTTCAAACCAGGCCACTGACCAAGCTTTAACAAAGATTTTCAACCAAAAAATATATATTCATGCACTCAAATTTCATGAATAACAAAGAATTCGGTGAAAAGAGACTCCACTTTCTTATTATTCTCTTTGAAATGAATGAACTGTTGCAGTGTAACCAATTGTTCTAATAACTATTCTAATTGCCCCATAACCAAAATCAGTTTATTTACAATGTTCCAATAATCCCATGAGTCATACAACCTGAGGTAATTAGAATAGGCAGTATAAACAAATAACACATGAAAAGAAAAGACTTAAACCATAGAAGACACCACTGTTAAATCTAGTACATATACTTCAAGTTCAGTATATAAAAGTACGAGCATAAAAATTGATGTCAGATTTCACAGTGCACAACACAGTGAAGGTAATGAACAGTACTTTCCTGTCATAAATCAACAAAAACGTCCACAACATTTTCATTAGTGAATCTTAAATAATGGTATTAACTGAGCATAAGAGCTAATTGCTACGAAGATAATCCACAACAAGTTTTTATTACCTTTAGCTTGATTTACTGCTTATAGGCCCTTGTTCTAATAGCTCCAGGTTCCAATTACCCCCCTTTCTCCCCACTGCATGCCCCTAGTGCAGCTGGACTGATAACATGGGGAACATAAGGCGTGGTCCACTGCTGTAGCAATCTTGTCATACACTTGTTTTCTGTTGAATGACAGTGGAATATGAGGCCACTTTGGTTTCAGTAATACTGGCAGATGGCACCACACTTCATAGTTTGCTCTAAACCCAGCAGATAAAATTTATTTGCTGTAAATGACTTAATTGCCAGTTTGATGTTGACACCGTAGGTGGGCCCACAACATCTCTGGTTTTATTTAAATTCAACAAATTGCATTTCCAAATACAATTCAGACTTCAGTGTCTGCACTTTAGGCCAACCAACACAACAATTTCTGCTGTAGGACTTTATAAAAGGACCCTTCACCCAGTGGCTGTCAGGAATGGCAGGAGGTATGCCTTGCCCCCTCCCCCCATCTGAGAACTGTCATGAGGAGAGGAGCGCTCATTCGTGCAGCGTTGGCATCACTGCTCCTTCCTGCATCATTGGCATCGTCACCTGTGTTGTTTGTTTGTGCGAAAGCAGAGATGGTGCATGCAAAGATATTGGCAGTGATTTGACAAACGGACATCTTCCAATTATTGCCACTTTTCTCCACTGCTGGTATCATCAGTGAGAGAGGTCTTCTTATCATGAATAAACAGTAGTTTTTTTTGTAAACCTAACAGGTGATGTCATAGTATATCCTATTTTCTTTTGATTTTACATTTTTGTACTTTGCAGAGGACTATATTGTTGTTACAGACTGCAGTAAATAGTGTAAATATTTTAATAAATATTTCCAAACTCTTCCAATACATGTTCAGTGCTTTGAAGAACAAAATAAATTCAGAAATTACAAGTGTATTCGAAGTATTTAGTTCTGGGTATACTGTGAGAAGCATGATAATGCAGCAACTGAGGCATGGTACCCCCAAGTCTTGGACATAGCAGTCAAATGATTAATGATAGCTGCTTACTTGGAAATTGTGTTTAGAAATTTAAAAAAAGGAGATGCAATCACTCGTGATTGATGTGTGACACACAGACATAGCAACGGAAAGACTTCAGAGCGTTCTAGCTACCACTCTTTTTTCTTGTGTCCCACTATTTGTTCTGGTGTGTGCATTTATGTGTCTGTGTGGCAGTAGGTGTGTACTTATGCTAGAAAAATAATGGCTGCTTGAAAGCTGTAGTCTCAGTGCTCTTTTATTTTTCTATGCGCCACACATCAATTGAGGTGAGATACTATGTTTTCTCATTGCTACATATTGTTTTGATCCAGAAGTTTCCATTAGTATATTAAAAATTGTCAGTACCATAAAATATTCATTGCTTAATCTTATGCCGCATCACCCCCAGACATTACATATTTCACTCTCATGTGGTGTAGTCTGTTCCTGTCCAATTGAAATATACAGTGCTGGAAAAAATTTAAGACCACTAATTAAAGACAGTTTTTTCATGATAATGATTTCATTATTTATCATGCATTGAAAGTGATGCATATTAATATAAAATTCACTCCTATATTCTGCGAAACACTGAAGTGCATAACAGATGGTACCTCCCATTGTACAAGTTATTTGGATTTCTTCTCACTTCATTCACGTATGGAGCACAGGAAGGATTGTTTGAATGCCAATGCACATACTGTAATTATTATACTCTCATCCTCCTCATCTCTGCGTGAGCATGTGTATGGTGTTGTAGTATATTCCCATGGTCGTCATTTAAAACTGGTTCTTGAAATTTTTCTAGTAGACTTTTTCAGGATAGTTTATAACTATCGTCAAGAGTTTTTCAGTTCAGTTTCTTCAGCACGTCAGTAACAGTCTCCCATAGGTAAAACAGACCTGGGTCATTCCATGTCAAGGGGTCCTGGGGTCCCCACTTGACTACTAACAAATCTAATGAAATCTGGCGTGAAGATTCTATATGGCCCTTGATAGTTGTATACCAAATCTCACTTCAGTATTTTCTCTGGTTGAATTTTTAGGGGCTTTTAAAGAGAGGCCACTTGCATTCGTATCAGGTACGAACATGCAAATGTTCCAAGTTTGCTAGGCTTTTTTAAGGGGTCTAGCAAACATTTGGTCATTTTCTGTAATATACATAGACAACTTTAATACTGAATCACACCACAGCAAAAATTAGGGATTTAGCCACACCTAAATACAGGCACAAGCCTAGTGGCTAAAAAATTCATTGCGCCATTGAGAGAGCCAAGGTTTGACTGACCACTGTCACTTTTCATATGAACCAGTCAACCAAAACTTCATTGGGCTATTCCCTCCTATGATGTCTATACATGGATCAAATTTAATTAACATTGGATGTCTAGATCAAAAGATATGCATCTGCAAAGTTGGCCAAAATTTTCTACTTGCAACTTTTAGAGTACTTTTGGGTGGCAATCTGTGTTTTGTTCAATCCATTTTTTTCTTGGCACAGCTGGAAAGAGCATGCATTAAAGCTTTCAAACCCATGTTGTTTGATTCCTGGCCCTTGTTTCAAAAGTTATTATTTTACCACTCCAAGAAAATTGAAAAATTAAATATTTTGCTCATTAAGTCCCATAATACTACTGGTAATTAATTTTTTATTGGAGTATAGAAATCAATTTCAAACATTAATTTAACATATGCCATAAAAACAAGTAAATACACAACATAGCAAATTTGCAAAGCAAAAATACTGAAAAGTCAGTTCCATTTTTGGTTAGATATTTGTACAATTTTGTCAAGGACAGATTTTCTTCCTGACGATGAAGTTGATTGTGCTTGTAAAGTCATGGAAATATGTTGCTCAGGAATCCAGCAGATGTCTTAAGCAGTTGGACAGCAGAAGGAATGAGCAGTACTGTGTGGATGTATGAAGCTGGTGAGGACATCTTGTTGATCATGTGTAACTTCACATACGTTTCCAGTACACCAAAAATTGTTATCCATACATACAACATACTGTCCTGGTTGTAAACTTGCATCTGAGATTGCTGGAATTCATCTGCTTTGAAGTTGTTAACTGTGAATGATGTAGCATCACTGAAAAGTCTGTATACTCTGAGCAGAATACAATTAATTGGCTTAAATTGATGATTTTCTTTTGTTACAGCAAGTGTATGTCCCCTGGCAAAACTTGTTCCTTGATCAGGCCGAAATTTTTCTGTTTCTGCTTTTGGTACATAAAAAGAAAATTTATGCCTGGAATACTATCATAACAGAATTTGAACAAATCATATGGATATTTGGTTACCTAAGGCCCCTTGTAGACTGTTTTGGGCTGCTAGTATTTTGCTGTTCCCCCCAATGCCATCACAAGGCGATTTCAGGGTTGCCACAGGTTCTGGAAATCACGGAATATAAGGGAATATTCAACATATCAGGGAAATTTGGAAAAAAAACACTGAAAAAAATTGTTTTTGTCTCAGTAGATGAAATGGTTTGTCTACTGAGGTGTCATGCATCATCGTTAGCAAGGTGTAACTTGAGTATGTGCGCCGCTTCCCTACTACCTCATTACTGCTGCTTCTCTCCTTCCTACCACTCCCCCTCAGCTTACAATCAGTGCTGTCACCACTTTTTGCTACTAGCTTAGCAGCTGCCAACAAGAGGCAGGGAGGCATGAGGAATGGTTTGTTTGGATCTGATTCTCAGAGACCATAGATGCAGCGCCCAGAGATAGCAGTCATGTGTGCGTGAGTTTTGTCTGAGTGATTGTGTGGATTTGCATGTGCTCTTGTTTTCTGACAAAAGCTATGGCTGAAAATTTAGTTGTGAAAGTGTTAATTGTCTTTTCTACGTGCCTGTCTGCAGCTCAGCAATCATTTTTATGGTGAGCTACTACCTGTCCTCATTATTATTGATTCTCAGAGTATTTGAACAAGTTATCTGTTGCATAGATTGATGACTGTGGACTCATTTAATCAACACGTGGTCTTTGGCTCATGAATAGCTGGCCACACGAGTGGATTTCCATAACAGGCCAAAACCACAGGCCGTTTCTGCGGGTATCTGTCATGGATCGTGCGTGCTGATCTGAAGACATTCAGTTCCCACTAATGTGCAGATCCTGCTCGTCGGGTCTAGTCTCCCGATCTCCCTGCAGGCCAGGTCTGTTTGTGTGTGGCGTAAAGCAGGAGATTTTTATGGTTTATACTTGGACCCAAGACTACGGTCGTCATCAGCACGTCAGAGGCCATGGATGATGGATTTCAGGAATTGCGACTGCGTCACAGCAAGTACATTGTACAGTGTGACATTTTATAAACAGTTTATTTGTTCTAGTATATTTTTTAACTTCAAAAGTACTTTATATGTTGGAAAGTATGGACGATAAGAAGAAGAATATTGTGTCAGTTGCTGTCAGTTTGTACACTATGTACTCATAGATTTCTTAAAATAAAAATCGCAAAATACCTGTAAAATAATAGATATAACACAGTGGGTAAAACTGGCAATAATGAACATAGTAGAACCAACATTTTATTGCAGTCACCTACAGTGTAGATTTACACAATTCTTCCCCACCCTATACCTTTTTTTCAAGAGACCTACTTTTTTATGAGGTATTTCTTAAATCAGTGAAGGTATTTTAAATCTGTCTTGTGACTCCAAGGAAATCGATATTTTTGTCGCCAAATGTGTTTTGTTTTATTGAAATAAAATAACATCAGTAGTCTAAATGAAAAATGTATACCATTTGGCTCCTTTCTCCATTTAAAAACAGTTCATTACAAAAGATGTTAATATTAGTACATAATTTTTTTGCTCATATCAGGAAACGTTATCTCCTTGCAAGTTTTTGTTAGATATTTCCGCATTTGCACTATTGTTTCTTGTAATGTTGCCGCAAAGACAGACTGTCAACTACGTCTTAACATATCCATGAGATGTCAAAATTTGTCAGGGGAAAATGCTAAAAATTGTCTGGAAGTCAGGGAAATATCAGGGAATTTCACCCAGGGAAACTTGTGGCAACCCTAGATTTACTGCAAAAAAATTCCATTCAGCAGTGATGCCAAAATCCTTTTCGTGCGGGCATAAATTGATCAAATTTTTGAAACTGAACCATCACTAAAGTAATAAATGCTCTTAATGTTTTGAACTTTATTTAAAAGGTGTGGGACTGTAGTGGTATCATGATGGAGAAGTAACTGATTGCACAAATGTTAAAACTTTGACAGTTTTTGCTACCGAAATAGACGACATATGGATGTAATTTTCAGTAAAATCCATCAATATAATTAATTCATTTCCTGCAAGATCTCCTTTTAGCTGCTTAAGGTATAAACTTCGACACAAAGTGATGGCTTCATAAACAGGTAATTTTCAAAATCAGTAACTCCATGAAATCTTCAACAGTCCTCTGACTCTCCAGTCTGTCAGTCTGTATGAATCCATTGCTTGTATTCCATTGTTTCTTCAGGATCATGGTATACAAAAGCATCTTCAAGAAAAGCCTCTAGTTGCATTTTCCTGGACATTCTCCACACCCTTGCAGCATATAATCTTCTGAGTCCAAACTGTATAAAGCTGTTTTCATCAAAACCTCAGTCATCTTGGATGGATGCTGCTAAAGCCAATATTAATTTGACGTTTTGATGAGCTCACAAAGTTTTGAGAAGCTCATTTGATTTCCATATTGCTTACAATAAGCTATGAACATTTCCTTCAGGTTACAAAGGAGCAGGCATTTCTGCTTGTGAAACTTTTCAGCATTTATTTTTACTGCAACACAATCATTTTTGCCTGGAGATAAATGAGAAGACTCATCATTGTCAAAAAAAAGTGAAGACATTTTGTTTTACTTCATCATTGAGCTTTTTCCCTTTTCAGTTTGCAGGTGTTGCCAAAATCCCACCTTCCAACTTTAGTTTCCTAGCTTTCTTCACCATTTTATTTGAAACAGAAAATTCTTTAGTCTTTTTCCAACAGCCCAGCTATGGGGGCCAGGGTAAAATTTGGAACTTTACTGCAGTTGCTTGAAGTCTGAGCCTAAGATTAAGTTCTTCAGTTAAGATGTCCATATTTTTACATTTTTGTTTGTATCTGAGTAATATCTAGTAGGCTCACACCAGCAGCTGTGGCAGTTACCTTAGTAATGCTGTCTTGGCCTTTCAGACTTTCGCACTTACATATCCCATTGAACCCCTTTTACTGATATGTTGAAACTTTAATGGGGTCTCGTCAAGGGATGGTAGTGAAGTATTAACAGTAAAGCAAGCATCAACAACATCCATGTCTTTAGTGGATGGTGATTATTGCCTATACATGTGGTTGATTCTTTTTTTTTTCCAACTTCATGTCTGCATTTGGTATAAATTTTCTGTCCAGGTTTAAAACCTTCGCTGGTCAGTAACTTCAACCGATCATACATTGCAGTGGTTACTGGTGTCAAAGCCTTCTCGATTATGTGTTTTTCTTTACCAATGAGTTGCACCAAGTTTTCAGCAGGAACTGAAATTTTGTTATCAACAAGACATTATGGTATGAAAAAATTTGAGCATCTTCAGTAAAAACAAGTGCACACCTACATTGTAGAATCTCCTTGTCCATTGGTGACATTTCCTTAAACTGATTGTAGTTGACTTTTGCCAAAGTAGAATGGTGATGACTTCCAATAATCAGCTCCATCTGATCCACCAAAGGACATCTGATCCACTAAAGGAACAGGTTCATTTTATACAGCAGTCTGTAAACATACAAAAGGAATTTTGAAAGCTCATGAATATCCTGGTTTGAAGCATAATGTAAGCTGCTGTTACACTCAGTGATTCACATGAATCATTCACTTAAATTCAGGCAGTTTTTGTAATTTACTTGTAACATATTCAGTCTTTTTGTGTATGAATATAAAAATTAGGCTATCAAAACATATTTTTTTAGAGCTTATCTTCAGTTACAACAATGATCATTGATTACTGATGATTCAAACACTTGGAACTCAACACTATGATTGATGGTTGTTCAATGTCAACACTAAAGATAACATCAGACAGAAGTCTGCCACTGTGAAAATTGCCAATAATGAAAGCAACAGTTGAAAGTGATGTGATCAGGAATGTATCATTGCTAGGATAGAGCCTTAAAAACTGTTGCCGCTTTACAATGCCGATGGAAACTGAGTAACAATGCATACATGCTCCACTATGCGTTGAAGGGTTAAATGTTTTAAGCAACATAGCATGCTATTATGGTTTTCTAAATTTTATAATGTTTGAGAGAATTTTATGAGGTTTTATTATATTTATATTCTATATTGTAAAATAATATAAAAATACTTCTTGTTAACATAGTTACATTCCGTAAACCACGGGCAAATCTTATGCTGTTAAGATACACTACAAGTTATACATATTTTGATTTACTACTTCAGATTGTATTAATTTTTTGTATTTATCGATAATCCACTTTCCCTATTGTTGATATATATTCTTACTCATCAAAATGCAAGATAACCCCTAGGAGGCTCGTTGCTCTTTGGCGGGTTCGTGCTTGGCTACTGTGGAGCCCCAGCCTTTGCAGCATCTTTTCCCTAATGTGTTGCATGTCTGTCCACTTGCTGTTCTTTTTCCCCTCCCTTGTGGAACATGTTTTGGGTGTTTTTTGGAATGTGTTCCACATTTTCAGTAACTGACGTCAGAACAGTCTCGCCACCGTTTTTCGTTCCTTTTTTCTTTCTTTGTTCACCTTTTCCTTTATTTCCTCTGCTTTGGCCTTTTCTTCTTCTTCCTCCCTCTGCGCCCCTGAAGGTCGGTCCGTGCAACTGACACTTAACATGTGACTGAGCAACGCATAATTCCCAGCCCCGGGTCGACAGGTAGGGTTCGCACGTACCCCCTGGTACAACCAGACCCAGGGAGTGGTGATTGCCTGAGCTGCTACCTTCCCAAATTGCAAATTGTCGGGTGTTTTGAATGTATGATCTGAGGTGTGAACAATCACTCAAGCTGGGAGTGCCAGCTGGTGAAGGGTGCCCCTCAGTGGGAAGGGGCATGTCATCAGAGACGCTGGCAGTCATGGGGGATTTTCTTGCAATGAGCCAATCATCATCTTTGCAGTCAGTGTCTACCAAATGTAAACAAAATGAAGCTCCTGATTGAAAGACCCTCCCAGCTGCACCACGGTTTCTCATGGTTTCACATACTGAAGACGGTCAGTCCTTTGTGACAGTAAATCCGTTTCTTATTCGGAAAGGTGTTGACGCAATGGCTGGACCTTTGAAATCCTCCTCTCATTTACGCAATGGCAATTGTTTTTGGAGACTACTTCTGATTCTTTAGCACAACAACTGCTTGCTGCTTCGCTTCTCCGTGGCTATCCTGTTCGTGTCAGGGCCCATAGAACTCTGAATTCTTCCCATGGTGTTATTTGCACTAGGCTGCTTGATGGTATGATTGAGGCAGAAATCCGAGAGTACATCTCTGATCAGGATGTCATTGCAGTCCATTGGTTGATGAAAAAGGTAGATGCATCTCACTTTTGATAGAGTGGTGCTTCTGTCCAAGATCAAAACAGGCTAGGAAGTTATTGTAGTCCGACCCCGAAGCGCTGCTACCAGTGTCATCGTTTCAACCACACTCGAATGTCCTGTCGACATCCGGCCAAATGTGTAACCTGTTCTCGGGATGCTCACAAGGGTGATTTTCTACCTCCTTATTCCTGCTGTATCAACTGCAATGGTACCATGCTACCCCCTCTTGAGATTGTCTCATGTATCTCGATGGGCGGGCTGTCCAGGTGATCCAGGCAAAGGGAAAAGTGCCTTATCCGATCATTTGCAAGTTATTTGGTAGTCACCTTTCATTCTACCATCTGGCACTTGCAGTAGGGTCATTCCACGTCAAGGGGCCACTTGGCCATCCCCAAATCTAGGTCATTTGCTTTAATTTAAACAGACAAGTTTTTGTGGCAAAAATTAGGGATTTAGCCTTACCTAAATATAGATACAAGCCTCTAAAGTGGTTAAAAAATTCGTCACGCTATTTTGAGAGCCACACTTTGACTGACCATTGCTACTTTTCATATGAACCAATCACACCAAAACTTCAGAGGGTTATTCATACCTATGATGTCTGTATAGCGACTAAATTTAATTAACATTGGATGCCCAGATGGAAAGATATGCATCCGTAAAGTTGGCCAAAATTTTCTAATTGCAAATTTTAGGGTATTTTTGGGGGGCAATATCTCAACTGTGTCTTCTTCAATCCTTTTTTTCTTGCCATAGATGGACAGAGCATCTTTTAAACTTTCTAAGCTATATTGTTTAATTTCTGTATCTTGTATATTGATGAGTAAGAATGCCTATCACATGTAGGGAAGATGGATTACTGATAAATACAAAAATTAATACAATTTGAAGTAGTAAATAAAAAAAGTGTAATTATAGTGTCTTTTAATAGTATAAGATTTTCCTGTGGTTTAGGGAAAGTAACTATGCTAATAAGAAGTGTTTTTACATTATTTTAGAGTGTAGAATAAAAATATAATAAAATCTAATAAAGTGCCCTGAAGATTATAAAATCTAGATCATAATGGAATGTTTTGTTGCTTTAGAAGGTTTTAACCCTACAGTGCATTGTCCCTCAATTTCCATTTGTATTTTAAAGTAGTGATAGTTTTTTAAGGCTCTGCCCTCACAGCAGTGATGTACATTGCTGAATCACCACTGCTTCCATTATTGGCAGTGTGTCTTTTGTGCAGTGTAATCTTTGATGTTGACACTGTACAATCTTAGTGTTGAGTACTGAGTGTTTGAATAATCAGTAATCATTGTTGTAGCTAAGGTAAGAACTAAAACAATATGTTTTGATAGCCTCATTTGTGTATTTTACATAAAAACAACACTGACTATTGTATGGAGTCATCACCATTCTGTTATGACAAAAGGAAACTACAATCAGTTAAGGAAATGTCCCCAATTGTCAAGGAGCTTCTGCAGTGTAGGTCTGGGCTTCGTTTTACTGAACATGCCCAAATTTGTTCATACCAGAATGCCTTGTTGACGGCAAAATTTCAGTTCCTGCAGAATTTCTGCAACCCATTTGGTAAAGAAAAACAAATAACACTTGTAAACACTGCAATGACTGATGGGTTGAATTTACTGAATAATTAAGTGTTTAAACCTTGTCAGAAAATTTGTACCAAATATAGACATGAAATGCCCAAAAAGATTCATCCCGCCAGGATAAGCAAGAATCACCATCCACTGAAGACACGGGCATTGTTGATGCTTGCTTTACTGCTAAAACTTCATTAGCATCACTTGGGGAATCACTACTAAAGCTTCAACGGATCAGCGAAAGGGATTCAATGGGATATATAAAGTGCAAATGTCTGAAAGCCCAAGGCAGCATTACTAAGGTAATTGCCACAGCTTCTGGTGTGAGCCAAATAGTTACTGCTCAGATACAAATGGAAGAGTGCAATAAATGTAAAGGTATGGACATCTTAATTGAACAACTTAAGATTAAACTTCAGACTTCAAGCAATAGCAGTCAAGTTCAAATTTTGACCCTGGCCCCAAAAAGCTGCACTACTGAAATAATGGCTGAAGAATTAGCTGTTTTAACTAAAATGGTGAAGAAGGCAACACCTGCAAACTGAACAGGGGAAAAATCTCATTGATGAAATGAAACAAGATGTCCTCACTTTCTTTGAAGATGATGAGTTTTCTTGTTTATGCCCAGGCAAAAAGGATTGTGTTGTAGTAAGAATAGATGGGGAAAGATTCACAAGGAGAAACACATGCTCCTTTGTAACCTTAAAGAAATGTTCATTGCTTATTGTAAGCGATATGGAAATTAACTAAGCTTCTAAAATTTTTTTGAGCTCAGGCCGATATGGTGTAGTACAGCAGGTGCTTCTGGATCACATTTAGTATGTGTATGTGCAATTCATCAAAATGTCAAATTAATGTTGGCTTCAGCAACATCCAAGATGACAAAAAAGCTGTATGCAGTTTGGAATCAAAAGTTGTATGCTCCAACGTTGTGAGGAATGTCCAGGAAAAATGCAACTAGAGGCTTTTCTTGAAGACTCTTTTAAAGACTATGACCCTGAAGAAACAATGGAATACAAGCAATGGGTCCATGCTGGCAGACACACATTGGAAACTTGCCAGAGAACTTTTGAAAATTTCATGGAGGCATTGATTTTGAAAATTACCGGTTTAAGAAGCCATCAGTTTGTGTCAGAACACCAAAGTTTATATCTTAAGCAGCTAGAAAGAAATCTTGCAGAAAATGAATTAATTATATTGCTGGATTTTGCTGAGAATTATTCATTTGTTGTTCAGGATACCGTGCAAGGATTCTATTGGGAGAATAGACAGGCCACATTTCATCCATCTGATGTCTGTTTCGATGGCAAAGAATGCCAGAATATTAGCATTTGTATGGTCAGTGACTGTTCTGTCATAATACCATTGCTTTCCATTTCTTTCAAATAAAGCTGATAGCGTATTTAAAGACAAAGACTGAAAAGAATTAAGAACATGATTCAGCTGCTCAATATAAGAATTTCAAAAATTTCGTCAATTTATGCCTTGATGAAAAGGATTTTGGCATCACTACCAAATGGATTTTGTTTTGAACATGCCACGGTAAATTGCCTTGAGATGGCATTGGGAGGGGGGAAAGGACTTGCAGCCTGTGCTAGTCTACAGAGGGCCTTAGATAACCAAATATTGACTCCATATGATTTATTCAAATTCTGTGATGATAGTATTCCAGCGGTAAAGTTTTTTTTATGTACCAAAAGAAGGAATTGAAAAAATCCACCCAGATCAAGAAATAAGTTTTACCATGGGACATACAGTATCTGGAACAAGAGAAAAATCTATTAATTGTAATCTGCTCAGAGCAAGCAAAGTTTCCAATGATTCTACAGCATTAACAGTTAACGCCTTCGAAGCAGATGTAGAAATTCCAAGTTTACAACCAGAACAGTATGTTACTTGTATGTATGGCAATTTTTGGTGTGTTGGAAACGTGAAGTCTCATATGAACAACAAGATGTCCTCATCAGCTTTATGCACCCACACGGTCATGCTCGTTCCTTCCAGTGGTCGACTGCTACAGATAAGGGCTGGATTCTTGAGCAACATATCTTCATGACTTTAGAAGCCTCAACAACATCATCACCAGTTCCTCTATGTGCTTGCGTGTGTGCGTGTGTGTGTGTGTGTGTGTGTGTGTGTGTGTGTGTGTGTGTGTGTGTGTGTGTTTTAAGGAGAAGTCATGGAATGGGGAAGGGAGTGTGTTGATGCTTGTTTGAGTGTGCAGGGACGTGGTGGGGACAGGGTGGGCTGCTGGGCAAATTGGGGAGGTTTAGGGTGGGGGAGGGGAGGGGGAGGGAAACGGAAAAGGAGACAAGTAGAGAAATGGAAAAGGATGAGCAGGTGCATTAGTAGAATAGAATGCTGTATTGTGCTTGAGTGGGAGCTGGGAAGGGGATAGGTAAGTGGAGGAAAGGGACGTTCGAAGGTAGAGGCAACAGGGATTACAGGAATGTAGGTTATATTACAACGGGAGTTCATACCTGCACAATTAAAAAAAGCTGGTATTGTAGGAAGGAGTAGGATTGCACATGCGGTGAAGCGTTATTGAAGTGAAGTGCATTATGTTGGGCAGCATTTTCAGCGATACGTTGTTCCACCTAGCTGTTGGTTACAGTTTGTTGGTGGCCATTTGTGCAGACAGACATCTTGTCAGCCATCATGCCTGTGTAGAAAGCAGCCCAGTGGTTGCAGCTCATGGCTGCTTTCATAGGTAACACAGCCCTTTGATGGCACAGGAGAGGCCAGTCACCAGATTGGAGTAGGTGATGAAGGCAGGATGTATGGGACATATCTTGCATCTAGATCTGTTGCAGAGATATGAGCCATGAGGCAATGGATTGGAAGCAGGGGTGGAGTAGGCTTGGACAACGATGTTGGTGGGTGGCGGAATACCACTGTGGAAGGGTGGGAAGATTAGTGGGTGGGATATTCCTCATTTCAGGGTATAGCAAGAGGTAGTTGAAACCTTTGCAGAGAATTTTCAACTTTCACTGTGCCCTATCTCTTAGTCACCTTGTTTCCCCATACTTCATCCATTCTGCCTTTTCGTGGCTTCTTTCTACATAATTTTATGTATTTTTATGTGGTTTTTCCCTGTATTATTTTCGTACATTTACACGTTTTTTATCCTCGACTATGAATCCCTGTTGCATCCATCTGCGCCAGTGAAGTCTCCCCCTCCCCCTCTCCCTATCCCTAGCCAGGACCCAGTCCCCACATACCATTCCTACGTTGTTGCGTAACTCATGGAATTGCAACAGATGGCCTTACCAGCAAATTACTCATCTCTGGCTGCAACCCTTCCACCACAATGGCCTCTGTCTGTTTAAATTACGCCAATCATACCCTGCACCAAACTAGTCCTGCAAAACCATGTGAGTCAGTCTCAAACCTCCTTGCAGTACCATCTCTCCATCGGTAAATTTCTCCTGCTCTGCAGTTCCAAACTCTTGCATCCCATTCAAACTCTTGCCACAAGGAACTTCAGCAGCATGCAACACCATCTCAAAAACAGTCTATAACCTGTTCACCTCCTACTCTTTCACTATCCACCACCTTTACAAGAGCCTCCACACCTCCGCTACAACAAGTGAAAGAATGAGGTAGCGAGAGGGATTTGTTTGTGTTGGTATGATAAATCCCTTCCCTCGAAAATTTCCTTCCTTCATAACTGCTCTGTATTACCACAGGTGACATGTCACTGATCTCATTTGTACTAAGATTGCAGTACATGCGAGGTGCCTAGTTACTTCCATCATCCTGAGTGGAATACGTAAATTATGAATAATGTTCACCAACATGCAGTCTTTTGTAGTTGTTCCCTGTGCAGAAAACAGCTTGTAGGTCATGAATCCATTATCTTGAGACTAATAAACTGTTAGCGAGTACTAGTATTGTATAAATGATAAAATTTAGAATTGGTTTGTTGAAATGGGATGCCACTCACTTTTTATTAGCAGAATACGAGAAAATGCACTTAATGAATCACAGATAATTTCCATTCTTTACAATTTCACAAAGAATAAACAAAATAATGTACTGTGTATTTATGTAATTACTATTAAACTAGTTCTCAATTAAGTGAGATTGCTAATTAAGTTCTTAACTGATACCAACTGCAACAGACAACATGTCAGTCCTCCGAGGCTGCTGATAGAGCTCTTATCTCACGGCTGAACCACCTCGCCTGCCGTCCAATTTAGGTGCAACCCGAAGATCTCTGAAATGTTTCATCTGCCTTTTTGTTTTGGAGTTGTTTATTATTCTGCTGGTAATCAACACTTTTGAAATAATGGAATGATAGCCTGCTGTTGAGAGACTCTTTTTATATGAAATGCAAGTAAATTTGCTGTTTAGTTGTTCTATTATTAATAACAGTAGTTTATCATTTTGGCACACTACTTCCAAACAAGGCAGGCAATTGCAGAGAAGGAACACAATTTAGATGGTCTTTCTCACAATACACATACCAAATAAACCAGCTGTTACTGGTACCTCACACCACATTACATCATCTACCCACTGTTGCCTCCTTAGCTGCTCTAAGAAGAGCTTTTTGTACCTGAATATGATGGCTGAAGAGCCAGAAATACTACACATCTGCTTTCTTCTCAACTTCCCAAAAATTGGGATGTTCTTATAGACAGCAATCAGTTTTGGAAATAAGTAAATTTTTATAATTTTTTTCTGTTATCATCTCTAAAGAGTCTTACTTACCATTCCACTATATTTCTGATTCATTATTATTTTTCGAAACTTGAATCTGCATTGTATTTTTTTCATTCTCAAATTATTAATTAATTCATGTAATCATTGAATTAATTATTTTATGATTATAAAAACTGATTGTTACCCTCAATAAATTCGTGTATAACGTTATATCCAAAAGTCATTAATCTTTAGTTACACTTTCTACATGTATTACATTATTCTTTTAATAGTAAAGCTTTTCAGAGTAGCATTATTCTGCACCTTTATGTTATTGGTGGTCTTTTGTTAACTTACAACCTGTTGTTTCTGCTACAGTACTCTGTAGCAGTCTACATCTCCTAGCCAAGTTTCAATCGCAAAATTTTATACTGCTGTTAAGCTACTGTCGGTGCTTTGCCATCCTTTCAATTTGATGAAATCTGTGGATCATCAGATGCCTTCTTCATGCCATTCTTTGCACTTTACACGTTTCCTCATTATTATGTTGGCACTATGTCGTTCTGCACTTATTTGTATTTGAATGCCCCATAAAGACGACTACTTCACATAGTTACAAATAAAACACACAGCACCTCTGCATTTCACAAATATGATTACTCACACCTTCTACCAGAACATATGCAAGCAGCCCACAGCAGCAACCCATATTGATGATTCTGTTGTCCAGGATGTGGTCTCGTGCTTTGTGAAACTCCAGCCTTTCGCATCTCCAACCTCGGCATACTGCTCCTGTATACAATTCCATGTATCAATGCAAACTACCTTAAATTTGTTTTGTAATAAGTTTAAACAAATTTTAAACAAACAAATTTAACAAATTTTAAACAAACATATTTTTATTCGCTATCAACAATATTATAAATGTGAAAGAAACTCTGTCTGTTACACTTTCACTAGTAAACTTCTGAACTGATATCAGCTTGAACCCCGAGGAAGACCATAGGCTACTTCATAAAGTTGTATCTTTTTGAGTATTATTAATGCTTTTAAATATGGTACATGTGAGACACATGCAGACGATGCTGGCACGACAGTCGGCGACCCTTTGTGTTCATAGATTATTCCGTGATAGTGTAACTCCAATATTAGTGTGCATGTGGTTTATAGTATTGAATTCCTACACCAAGTGTCAGAGCTTGAGAATTTTGGTGAATTGGACGTTAAGTGTAAGAACCGTATGTAAAAGTATTACTATAAGCCCCACAAACATAAGTCTGATTTAGCACATTGTTGTAAGAGAGCTCAAGCTGTGAAAATTACTTGAATCCAACAAACCGAAGAGTAATCTCATTTCTGTGAGAATTTGGATGGAGTGTCAGCTGGCCTTAAGTGCTACAGGGACATTATAACAGTCGCAGGCCTGTTGCCTTTCAGACGCTGAGTGTCACGTATCTCTTACAGTTTCAAAGACTCACAATGATGGTGTCAATTAAAGATTGTACTATAAACAGTGTGTCATACTTTTACGAATGGAATGTGGGAGGCTTCTGGTGAAGCTGCATTTGATTGTTATATAGTAACTAACTATGTTAATCATAAATTAATCATCATTTGGAGTGGATCAAAAATGTAACCACCACAAAGAATTAAAATGTAAGGAAGAAATGTTTGGTATGTGGTATTCTGATTGAAAAATCTCACATCCAATAGTAGGTGAGCCAGAGGAACCCCTAAAACACTACTTCTGCACAAATATAATAAATCAAGGCATTTTCAAATATAATTAGAGAACGTAATGCGTACTTTCAGATTCGACATACAGCAGAATAATAGAAACACATTTATTATGTACCAACATACTGGCTCTGCATACGTTTTTTATACATACGTCTCTACAACGCTATTTACAGAGACATCTCATAAAACTATTGCCTTGATTAGTCACCATCACTCATCATAACAAAACTACTGATATGTGAGTGAAGAAGTGGGTAACAGCTAGTTACAGTATAAATATATACACTGAAGAACCAAAGAAACTGGTACAATTTCTTAATATCATGCAGGGCCCCTGCGAGCATGCAGAAGTGCTGCAATGCGATGTGACATGGACTTGACTGATCAGTAATGTCTGAGCAGTTTGGTGGCCAATGGAAGTGTTTAAACTCAGAAGAGTGTTCCTGGGAACACGCTGTAGCAATTCTGGACGTGTGGGTGTCAATTGTCCTGCTGGAATTGCCCAAGTCCGTAGGAATACACAATGGACATGAATGGATGCAGGTGAGCAGACAGGATGCTTACGTACGTGTCACCTGTCAGTCATAACTAGAGACATATCAGGGGTCACATATCGTTCCAACTGCACATGCCCCACACCATTAGAGCACCTCCACCAGCTTGAACAGTCTCCTGCTGACAAGCTGGGTCCATGGATTCATGAGGTTGTCTCCATACCCATACACGTCCATCTACTTGATACAATTTGAAATGCGACTCTTTCAACCAGACAACATGTTTCCAGTCATCAACAGGCCATTGTTGGTGTTAATAGGCTGAGGCGAGGCATAAAGCTTTTAGTTGTGCAGTTATCAAGGGTACATGAGTGGGCCTTCGGCTCGGAAAGCTCATATCGATGATGTTTCTTTGAATGGTTTGCACGCTGACACTTGTTGGTGACCCAGCATTGAAATCTGCAACAATTTGCAAAAGGGTTGCACTTTTGTCACGTTGAATGATTCTCTTTAGTCATCATTGATCCCGTTTTTTCAGGATCTTTTTCCGGCCGCAGCGATGTTGGAAATTAGATGTTTTACCGAATCCTGATATTCATGGCACACTTGTGAAATGCTCATACTGGAAAATCCCCACTTCATTACTACCTCAGAGATTCTGTGTCCCAGTCCCAGTGCTCTGATTATAACACCACGTTCAAACTCACTTAAATCTTGTAACCTGCCATTGGAGCAGCAGTAACTGATCCAACAACTGTGCCAGACACTTGTCTTATATAGGCGTTGCTGACTGCAGTGCCTTATACTGCCTGTTTAAGTATATCTGTATTTGAATATAATAGAGGGAAACATTCCACGTGGGAAAAATATATGTATAAAAAACAAAGATGCTGTAACTTACGAAACGAGATAGCGTTGGTAGACACACACAATAAAAAACACACACACAAATATTCAAGCTTTCGTAACCCAAGGTTGCTTCATCAGGAAAGAGGGAAGGAGAGGAAAAGACGAAAGGATGTGGGTTTTAAGGGAGAGGGTAAGGAGGCATTCCAATCCTGGGAGCGGAAAGACTTAACCGTAAGAGTGTGTGTGTGTGTGTGTGTGTGTGTGTGTGTGTGTGTGTGTGTGTGTGCGCGTGTGTGCGTGCGTGCGTGCACTCGCGCGCTTGAGTTTATACCTCTCCTTTTTTTCCCCTTAAGGTAAGTCTTTCCGCTCCCAGGATTGGAATGTTTCCTTGCTCTCTCCCTTAAAACCCACATCCTTTAGTCTTTTCCTCTCCTTCCCTCTTTCCTGATGAAGCAATCTTGGGTTGCGAAAGCTTGAGTATTTGTGTGTGTGTGTGTGTGTGTGTGTGTGTTGTTGTGTCTATCAACATACCAGCACTTTCTCGTTTGGTAAGCTATAGCATCTTTGTTTTTTATATATATCTGTATTTGAATATGTTAAAGAGGACATTTTTTTTTTTCTTGGGCGTGCAGCATGGCCGGGCGTGCAGCATGGTAGATCTCTTGTAATGACATAGTAAAATATAAGACTGTAATGTTCCAGAATGCTGCTATAGTTGATAATTGCCAGACATTTCGCATTAACGATAGACCTATTTCAGTATTACCACCATCTTCAGGCTATCTGCAACCAAATACACTTTGTTAAAAGTTGTAACACTATAACTAATAACAATTTAAATTCACTGTGTGTTGGTACTGACTACCTTATTGCATCTTGGTGTCTTCGTGTCTTACAATCTTATTGGTGCATAGGTCATTTCCAACCACAGCCAAGTTTTTAAATATTTATCTTAATCTCTATTAAGTGTTGCTGTTCACCAATACAAGCTAGGCATTTTATTGCTTGTGTATACTGTTGTGATTAGGGCAGCTACGATTGACAGCTGGATAATTCGACGGTGCTGTATGGTTACAATTTGTTTATTCATTTGTCTATGTATCATAATTATCTATGGTGTGGTATTATAATCATTCTTACGTTTTTATAGTGTGTACATATCTTTGTTTTTATTTTATCACAGTTAACCCAAATCGAGCTGTATGATTTCAATAAAGTATTCTGAAAAATTTTATGTTTCAAGTTCATTTGTTTGTTCAATATTTTATCAGGGTCTGTCCTTGAGTGTATATAGATTTCAATTTCTTCCGAAAAGTTCATTTTAAATTCATTTGGTGTTATTTGTAAGATTTTCATTGTGTTTATTATGTGGTTAGCTTCATGATTTTCTGTTTTTAAATGATTGAATGGATTGGTTTGTGTTGCTAATTGTAGTGTGTTCTCTGTACCTCATTTCAAAGTTTCTGCCTGTCTGTCCAATATAGAATTTATCACAGTTTTTACAGTTTATTTAATATATGCCTGGTTGTGTGTGTTGTGGTGGTTTTGCTTTGTTGGAATAGATTAGTATTTTGAGATGGTGTTTGGTTCTGTACACAAATTTAACTGCTGTCTTCTTTAGTAATGTGTTTAGTTTGCTGAGAATTTGTCCTATGTAAGTTTACGGTATGTATTTGAATTTTTTTGCGAGTATTTCTTTCATTAGTTTTATGTTGCAAGGGAACTTAGTGGATTTAGGTTTAAGGCATTTGTTGTACAGTTTTCTCACTATGCTTGGATCAAAGTTATTTTGGTGAGCTACGTAAGTAAGAACTGCCAATTCCTTTATATGGCTGTATGTTCTAAAGGTTCATTTAGTAGCCTGTTAATCATTGTGTTAAAGTATCCTGTTTGTGTCGAAACCCATTGCACGCTGAATTCTTTATGTGGTGTTATTTATACTAGGCTGCTCAGTGATCTGACTGAGGGAGAAATCCAAACTTACATCTCTGATTAGGGCGTCACTGCAGTCCATTAGGTTATGGAAAAGGTTGATGATGTAACCTTAGTGCCTCCAGGCACCCTTTTCCTCACATTTGACCAAGTAGTGCTTTCGTTAAAGATCAAAGCAGGCTATGAAGTCATCAAGGTCTGACCATACAAACAAACCCGACGTGCTGTTACCAGTGTCAACATTACAACTGCACTCAAATGTCCTGTTGAAATGCAGTCAAATGTGTTACTTATTGTAGGGATACTCAATACGGTGATTGCTCACTTCCTCCTTGCTGTTGTATCAATTGCAATGCCGACCATGCAGCCTCATCCTGAGAATGTCCTGCGTATCTCAATGAGCGGGCTGTCCAGGAGATTTAGGTGAAGGGAAAAGTGCCTTACCCTGTCACTCGCAAGTTGTTGGCTAGTCAAAAGTCCTGCATTTTACCATCTGGCACTTAACAGCTTAATTCTTCTATGCCTTGATCCATGGACATGGGTATGCAGACTTGCGATCTCAAATTCAGCACTGCAGTTGTCAGATGCTCAGTTCATGTTAGCATCCCTGTCTCCTCCTCCTCCAGCTGTGAAACAAGCCACCAGATCTTTGCCTCTGGTGGTGAAATCACTTGCTACACAACTGGCAGGCTGGAAAGGACAGAAGGAATTCTGCCATGAAGACTTCTTACATCCCTCCAGCCATCGTACATTTGAGTCTTCAGCTGCCAACTGCAGAGGCTCAAAGAAATCAAAGGCAAACAGTCTTCTTCTTCACTGACTCAGAGGTCCTCTTCCATGGTGTTGTCACATGCTACCCTCACCTGGCTAACCTCTGTCTAGCTGTTGCTCACCCCCAACCATTTCTTCGCCCTGGAATCTGCAGGCTGACTCAGAGAGGGACTGCCAGAACCTCAGTAGATTTCATGGAACAGCATCCTTCAGCCTCTGTGCCCTGTACCAGTGAATCTTAGAAGGCAGGCAGTCGCTGAGGTGACAACCTTTCATTATTTCCCTCTTCCCCTTTCCTCATCATGAGTCTCTTCCAATGGAAAATTTGCAACATTCAAATGAACAAGGAGGAATTATGGCTGCTTTTGGAATCACAGCATCCCCTTGTTTTCTGCCTCCAGGAAAAAAAAAAAATGCATCCTCACAATTGTTTTGGTCTCTTGCATTTCTTTCCAGTCCGCTAACTGTGACATCATGGGTATCAACATAGCTGAACTTAAACACGAATGGACATTACGGGGGATAATCGATGTAGAGCAAAGGATGCATAGGAATAATGGAAAAATTAGAAAGTCTGCCACCTTCATTGCGACCTTCAATTCTCCAAAGTTGCCTGACCACATCACAGCAGGTTTCCTCTGAGTTACGGTTAGGCCATACATACCTAACCCTACGTGGTGCTACAGAGGCCAGCATTTTGTTCACACAACACTGAGTGATGGGGGCGAAGCGACCTGTGGGAAGTGTGGAAAGGCAGCTCATGAAGCTGGGATTGACTGGTCTCCGGCATTCTGTTTTAGATGCTCTGGGAGCCACCCAGTATGAAGTCGAGACTGCCCTGTTTTTGCAGGGGAACAAAAAATTCGGGAACTAAAAGTCACCTAGCAGATCCTTAAGCTGAAGCCAAAAATGATTATAAAGCAACAAAACCTCCCGTCTTTCCCACTTCTTAAGCTTGCATGGCACAGAAACCCATTCCTAAGGTCGACACCTTGATGCAGACATCGTCCAGTGTGCAACCATCCACCACCTGCACCTGTACTTGTATGTGTACATGCCAAGGCAAAACGATTAAGGGTATAGCAACCAAGCAGCTACCACAGAAAAGACCAGCAACAGTTCCATAGTGAGTGTGAAGAAGGCACATGACAAGCAGACTGCCTCTCAATGCCCCTTTCCCTCTCATTCTCAAAGAGACAGGGTGCAGGGAAAGGTTCACAACGTTCAGATCAAAAGCTGTCCCGATGTCTGACTGATGAGGAGGACGTCATGGAGTTAGATGTCTTGGATCCAGGCAGCCGCTCCACTACCCCTTGTTCTGCCAGTGCTACACTTCTGTCGTGCAAAGATAGGGGTAAATTAAAACCACATCGATGAAATTGCTCCCGTCCTACAGTGGAAATTGCAGAGGTTCAGGACGCATATGGAGGAACTCTCTTATCTCACGTAGACCATTGTGTCTGTGTCTCCAGGAGACTCATTTCCATCAGTCCTACACTCCTGAGGTAAGAGTCTATGAACTCCACAAAAAGGACGACCTGAGTGGAGAGAGAGAGCTAGAGGAGGCATAGGTATTTTTGTCAGTACTGACTACAAGTCCTCGCCTCTCTCACTTACGACGACTTTACAAGCTGTATCAGTGTACGTTGTGTCATCTGTTGACAATATGTTCCCTTTTACTTGCCCCCACATGATGCACTTGATAAAAAGGCCCTAACCGACCTTATTACACAGCTTCTCTGCACCTTCATCCTCTGTGGTGATTTTAATGCATATAATGTGCTTTGGGGCTTTGCAACTACCAGCCCCAGGGGTAGAGTAATTGAGAGGCTTCTTGTGTCGTCATCCGCTTACTTGCTAAAAGTGGGACAGGCACCCACTTCTGTACAGCAACTGAGTCATTCTCTGCCATTGATCTCTTGCTTCTCTGAGCTCTTTCTCACACTGCTCAATGGGAAGTGGCCTATCACTTGCACGGAAGTGATCATTTCCCGATCTGGATTCACGCGCCAGATTGGGAGGGACCCGAAAGGAAACCACTGCGATGGGTGCTCGGTAGAGCTGACTGGACACTTTATAGCCAGTTGAATCAGTTCAAACATTGCGTGAATGTCGAGGCATGGGTGGACCGTATAACCAAAATGATCCATCACACTGCTGCAGCATCCATTCCTCAGTCCTGGGACAACTAAAGAGGCAACTTGTCCATTGGTAGAGTGCCGAATGCCGCTATGCGGTCAGGACCAGGTGTGCGGCTCTGCATAGGTTCAAGTGTCGGCCAACTGCAGAGTATCTTGCAGCCTTTTGGGTAGTGAGGACAAAGTGTTGCCATATTATTCAAGAGGACAAGAAGAGGTCGTGGCAACAGTTCCTGAATACCATTAAACGTTCCACCAAATGTTCCATTGTATGGGACTCCATCAGGAGAATTTCTGGAAGAGGAGGCAGGTGCCCCATGGCTGCTGTAATGAGGAACGGCCCTCTCCAAACCAATCCATGAGACATTGCCCAGACTATGGTGGCATATTGTGCCATAGTTACTGCAACAATCAGTCAGGATCCAGGTTTCCAGTGCCAGACAGCAGTTGCTGAGGGGTGTAGTTTGGACTTCTGGTCCACCTCTGATGAATTACAACTGCCCATTTTCCATGTGGGAGCTGGATTCTGCATTGTCTGTGGATCGTGATACATCCCCTGGTCACAACAGGATCCATTACAGTATGTTGCGGCACCTGACAAGGTGAAACAAAGATATCCTCCTCGCATTTCTCAATACTGCTCGGGCATCAGATCACTTTCCTGACTCACGGCACGAGGCAATTTTAATTCCTCTTTTAAAACCTGCGAAAGACCATACATGCCCAAGTAGTTACCATAGTGTTGCCCTGAGTAGCTGCATGGGGAAGGCCTTGAAGCAGATGGTCAACTGCCACCTTGCCTGGATCTTAGAACCCAGGCAACTCCTTAGTCACTTTCAATTTGGCTTCAGGAGGTATCGCTTTGATAACCTTCTCTCCTAGAGGCAGCTGTAAAACGGGCTTTCCTAAGCTGGCATTTCCTTCTAGATATAACTTTTTACATCGAGAAGGCCTTTCGTACTACTTGGAGGCATCTTATCATGGATCAGCTTCAGTTATGGGGTTTTCGTGGTTGTCTGCCCATTTTTATTCAGTGCTTCCTCTCGCCAAGATATTGTAATTGCTGAGTCAGTGACATCCTGTCTCATCGCTTTGAGCACGAGAACAGTGTCCCTCAACGTAGTGTTTTAAATATGACTGTCTTTGCCATAGCTGTTAATAGCATTGTGTCTATAATGAAAAGTCCTGTCCAGCATTCTTTGTTTTTGGATGACTTCTTTGTGTTTTGCTCTTCTGCAAGCCTCACAACAGTAACACATTGGTTGCAACTAACTCTTCGACATTGGCTTTAAGTTTTCCACGGACAAGTCTGTGTGTTTCCTTTTTAACTGTTCTCGTTCCATTTTAAACCTTCGTAGGTGAGGATGAGGGGGACACTGTCCTTACTTTAAAAGACATAGTGAAGTTTCTGGGCCTCATATTGGACTCTAAGCTTATGTAGTTACCACATTTAAGGACCTGAAAAAACTGTCACTAAGGCTTTAAGTATTTCAAAATGCTGTAGCCTTAGTACATGGACTTGTCTCCTCCGGTTTGACAGGGCATTTGTGTGATCTCAGCTGCATTATGGGTGCACGGTTAAGGGGTCTGTGATACCCTCTTGTTTAAAGATGTTTGATGTGGTGCACCATGAAGGGATTCAGTTGGCCACTGGGGCATTCAGAACAAGTCCCATACCAAGCCTCTGTGCAGAGGCTGGTGAACCACCACCTCACGTCAGGCAACGGCTACTTACTTTGCACTAGGCACATACAACACTGTCCACACCATACACACACACCCACCTACCATACCATTGCTCAGCTTCCACTGGAAAGGCTTTTTTGTAAATGGGCTACAGGCAATGAGACCCTATGGGATTTGTGTTCAGGATTACCTTCTAGGGATGGGTGTGGCTGGTCGTCATGTTTTACATTGTGGTGGGAGCAGATTACCACCTGACTAATTTTAAGAAAGATAATGTGTCAGATTTTACATTTCAATCTCTGTTTTTTTTTTTAACATTTTAGTTATGCATCACAGTTTCATAGTAGTGTACACTGATGGTTCCAAAGAAGGGAGTTCCTTTGGCTGCTCTGTCATGTTCCCCGACCATGTCACCAGGATTTGCCTTGTTGACGGGCATACAGTTTTCTCAGTGGAGCTCCACACGATACTGGAGCAGGTGCATCTTATTGGGGGCAAATGGTTTATCATTTTCTCTAATTTTGTTAGTCCTTTACAATTGTTACAGAACCTGTGCCCAGATGAGGAGTTGGTCCGGCTGATATATCTCCAACTGTACTTGCTCCAATGGCAGGGTAAGCAGGTGTCATTCTGCGGGGTGTCAGGCCATGTAGCGATATGGGGAAATAAACAGGCAGATCGGGCTGCCAAGGAGGCCTGCAGAAGATAGGATGTGGCACGGTGTCCAATTCCCTTGCAGGCTATCGTTTCTGCACTACACAGGAAGTGCATGCAGCTTGGGGATGAGAATGGCTGGTGGTGATGGCCAATAAGCTATGGTTGTTGAAGTCAACAACCAGGCTGTGGCATTCCTCTTCCCAGTTGCCCAGGCAGGATAAAGTGACTCTCACGCGTCTTAGAATTGGGCACTGCCCTCTCACACATAGCTTTTTACTACAGCGAGAGGATCCCCCATTTTGTGATGCTTGTGTCATCCACATCTCTATCCGCCATATTTTAACGGAGTGCATTTTATATCGTGATTCAAGTGTAGAGGCAAATAAGTGGAGATCTTCCCTCTTATTTTAGCTGATGATGAGACGAGTGTGACTAACGTTTTAAAGTTTTGTGATGTGTCTGGACTCTGGCCAAAAATTTTAGGCTGGAGGTTTTAGTGTATTGCAGCGTGGCTGGCTTCTCCTTTTTCTATGCTTGTACTCAGCCAGCCATGTCCACCTGCTATATTGTTTTAGCTCCTTATACCACTTTCTTCCTATGTCGTTAATGTTTTACTACTTCCTTCATGGTTTTGTGTGGGTACGCTCATAGTTTTCCATCTTTTGTGACCTGTGTTTTACGTGCTGTTTTATCCTCCTGTTTTGTGTATTTTGCTGACACTCATCTCAATCTGTTTCCGTGCAGACCTTGCTGTTGTGCACCCATACAAACATGTCCATGTCCAAGACTTTGTTTAAGGCCGTGGCATCCGAAGTTACGCATACTGAGCCATCTTCAGTAGCACAATTACTAGGGAACTGCGATAATTACTTGGAGATCGCTTGATAATTTGCCATTCAATCATTTTCTTCATTTCTTTATCTACGGCATCTCTTTTTGCCAATGGAATAGAATCTGGTTTAAACCTAAATGGATCATGTGGTTTCACCTGGAAACCATATTCGTAATCCTTCATGCACCCTGGTTTCTTTGAAAATGCTTTTCGAAGCTGTAGTAGTACTTTTTCCAACTCGTGTGCCTCTTCCTCACTTAATCCCTCAATACTTGCGGCTTTTTCCTTGATTCTAACCTCTATACTTACCTCCTGATCTGGGGCAGTCACCCACATACAAACATGTGCTTTGTTCTGGTTCATATTTCCAGTAAATAAGTTCCCTTATAGTCTGCATTCTTGCATTATCACCTTTATTTTTTGTGACCTCATTTCCACTAAGTTTAAGTACCTGTTTTTCCTATTCTTCTCTTATCCTCATTACACCCTCTGAAAAATCTAGCATTGGCCTATTAGTAGTTAACCAGTCTGTCACCAAAATTAAATTGATACAAAGTTTGGGAACCACCCTAGCTTTCACTGAGAATGTTCTGTTTCGCATATTAAATTCCAATAACATCTGCTTCATCATCATTTTATTTTTAGACCCACATGCTGTAACCTCTTGAACTCATTGTACTGATAACTTGGGAACATTTGTATCTTTCTTTATTTATTCGTATAAATTGCCTAAATTTAGGATCACAGTTGTTTTCATGTATTGTATTTCAGTTTCAGTTGCTGGTTGGTAAACTCCCTATAATTCCTGCCTATCTTATTTCATAAGTTCTTTTTATTCTTTATCATTCACCATACCTGAAGAATTTTACTAATGATACATTCAGCCATTTGCGTTTGGACCAGGTTGGAACCACCTATTAATTTTTGAGCTCTCTATGATTCCTATCTCTTTCAGGAGCATGTGTTCTATTTTGATTATTATGATATTTCTTGTTTCCACCATAACAACCCCCTTCAGTCATAGACCTTTGAAATGTACTTTTCCCTCTTCTGGACAGACTGCAACTGTGACTGGGTTGTCCATTTTCCTGCTAGTCACAAGGTTCTTCATTTCAATTCATACCTCTGTTTTGGCTTTGCTGTCTGTCAGTAAGGTAGCCTGTCTGCCACATGTTCTCTCTCTATCCCTCAGGTACTGCCTGTTGCTGGACAATGTGTTTCATTGCTCTAGTATGTGCATTATTTAAATTGATAAACTTTTCTTGCCCTGACTCTGGGAATTTCTATTGGGTCAGATTCTCTTAATGGGTTGGTTAAGTGTCGGCTCTTTTCTCAGTAATTTTGTAAAAATTCTTTGTAGTTGCTACATCCATTACTTGCAAAGCTTCTGCCTTCAAAAATTTCATTTTAACACTATTTTTTATGATAGTAGAACAATATTGATTCTAAAAGGCTTGAACAAATTCTTTATAGGTTTTACATGTGTCACTGTCCCCTGTTCCCCAAGATATTGCTTCATCCTGTAACCTGCTGGCCATGAATTTGATTTTTTGTTGTTCTGTCATGTTTTCAGAAATGATGCTTTCATACTGTCTAGTGAAGGCTACAGGGTGTATAGTTCCATTAATAGAGAAATGGTGGAACTTAGGTATATGCATTAGCATGATTTGCTACATCACTTACATGAAGAATACCCTCCTTTCTTTCTTGTTCTGATGAAATTTTGACTTTTTTTTAACTTCATTTTCTATTTTGTCCTCCTCCTCAGGAAGTAAGTTTTGCTCTATTTCGCTCAGTGTACCCTGTATCGCACTTTTGTTGCCTTTACTAGAGGATTGTACATGAGAAATATTATGATCAAGTTTATCATTACATGCTTTGACAGCTTTGCTTTGTTCTTGTCACTAATTGTTGTTTGTATTACCCCATTTTGATCCTGCAAATTCTTATTTAATTTTTCGATTTCATAGTCAAGCTTGTGACTTATTTCTGACTTACAGACTTCTAACATTTTACCCCATTCTTTTGTTTCATAACCCATTTTCTTGTAACATCACACAGTTTTTGTATCAAGATTTGTAACCTTTTGTTCCAAAGCTTTGAACTTGATGTTAAGTTGAGCTATTCCTACTTTAACTTCTTTTAACCTTGTACCTGTTTTCTGTATTTTGTCATGCCCAATATCTATTTTATTTTCTGTTTTTTTCTTTTTTTTTAAATTCCTCCTTACTTTCTCTTTTTGCTATTTTTTGTTCTTGCAAAATTAGTTTCAGCATATCTTGATTGTCATCCTGATTTGGCAAAGTGTTAGCTGGTGCTGCACTACGGGTGCTGGGTAATGTACGTTACTCATTTCTTGGCTCATTGGTAACGTCAACATCACAGTCATTTTCTCTGGCATCATCATCCCAGTAATTATTTCATTTGGGCTAGGTACTAAATATTCTGGATTTACATTATCATTGTTTGCCACTAGGGCTACATTTTCACTGTCATCATTATTAACCCAGTGAAATTGTTTATGGCTGCTTCAGAATTCACAATGAGATCATTGGTAATTGAATTTACTATTTCAGATTCGTCACCAAAGTTTGAAACTATGTTTTCACTTAATTATTTTTGACTAAATTTGACACATCATTAAACCCATATCTGACTTCACTACCATTTATTTGTATCTGATTCACTGTGTCGTCACTACTATTGTGAGATTGAACTCCTTCTCTACTTCTGAGAGCGTATCTCTTTTCCTTTTCTCTAGCCAATTTACTAATACTAATAATAATAAAATTTAAACAAATATGATCAAAAAATTTTCTTCATATTTTAAACTGTATAGAATACAGTATGAGTATTCTGGCATATGCCCTGCCTTCACACTTCCAATTACAGATATTAGACTGCTATATGCAAGTGCAACGCTTACACTAATTTTCTTCCTTTACATACTGCTGCTGATTCTGTTAACTGTCGGCTGTGCCACTGTTTGCAAATCCGCTGTAGTGGCATGCTGAAGCTGACACTTCAGATACACTCTGTACTGCTAATAACTGCATCAATTGCTGCTTGCTGGTGCTGCTTTGCACGCTGCACTGTCTCATGGCATGAAGAATCTTGAAGTGATGATTTTTAATGTAATCCCGTGGGCTGTGCTCACAATGTTAACTTTTATTCTTGAAGCACTTCAGCACTTCCTATTCTACTTCATACCAGTACTACTTCCACTGTAACAAAAAAATTGATTTTGCTACATCAATTATTACAGTTCAACTAAAGTTCAAAAACCGTTCAAAGCCTACTTCTCTCAGTGCTTAGGCAGCTCTCTGGTCATTCACAAATGTGTATCACAGCCTTTAAATGGTTGGTTACAGGTCACAGTTCTCACTTATAAAATCCAGTCTCATAATTCTAAAGCGCTGCAACTTCAAAGATATTGCTGCAAGAGATGCCATGTGCAGCAAGTGAAAGAGTGAGTGTTTATGAGAGGGATTTAAGTGTGTATGATGAATTCCTTCCCTCAAAACATCCTTCCCTCATACCTCATCTGTGTTACCACAAATGAAGTGTCACTGATCTTATTTGTGCTAAGATTACAGTACATACGAGGTGTCTGGTTGCATCCATTGCCCTGAGTGGAATGCATACATTCTGAATAATGTTCAGCAACCTCTAGTCTTCTGTAGTTGTCCCCTGTGCAGAAAACAGCACGTATATTGTGAATCTCTTATCTTGAGGCTGTAATAAACTGTTAGCAAGGAGCTTGTATTGTATAAATGATTAAATTTTGAGTTGGTTTGTTTAAAGGGGATGCCACTCACTTTTTATTAGCACAATACGAGAAAATGCGCAATTATAGTCCACTTTATGAATCACAAATAATTTCCATTCTTCACACTTTCACAGAGAATAAACAAAATAATTAACTTTCTGTTTGTGTAATTACTGTCAAGCCATTTCTCAACTACATATCCAAAAACCAGAGATTACTAATTAACTCTTAGCTGAAACTGACCATGACAGGTAACATACCTGTCCTCCTAGACTGCTGATCGAGCCCTTATTTGAAAGCTGAACTGTCTCGCCCACCATCCAAGTTAGGTGTGACCCACAGATCACCGAAGCTCTTCATCTGCCTTTTCACTTGGCAATTATTTATTATTCTGCTGGTAATTAACACCTTTGAAGTATTGAAATGATAGCCTGCTATTGGGAGATGTGTTTATGTGAAATGCAATTAAATTCACTGTTTAGTTGTTCCAATATATAAAACAGAATTTTATCATTTTGGTGTGCTTCTTAGGATCACAGCAGCCAATCGCAGAGAAGGACTAAGATTTAGACGGTCTTTCTCACAATAAATGTACTGAATAAGCCATGTGTCACCAGTACCTCACACAACATTACATCATCTTCTCACTGCTGCCTTTTCACGTGCTCTAAGAAGAGCTTCTTGTAGCTGAGTATGATGGCTGTAATTCCAGATATATTAGACCCCCTCATAGCTGACAAATCCTGTCTCAGAGACCTATTACATTTACTGCAACCTCACAAACTCGCCCTCACCACTTTACGGAACCCAGAACCTAAACAGACATGAATCTGTCCACCAAAAGCCTTAGTCCCAAGGAGTAAAAGTCTCTTTCAAAGGCGTTACCTTCTGCCGCACACTCAAATTCAATCTTGTTAGATTTGTTAAAAACCTTTTCTCCTTCTCCCAGTCCCTACAGTGTAAACACTTGTTCGCCAGTTACCCTACCAATCAGACTCAGTTCGTTCCTCCATTCATCCCTCACTGCTCCCAAATCACCCCCTTCCCCCCACCTCCACCTCTCATAACTTCAACATGGTAACCAACCTTACATCCACAAAAAGAACCATAATCCACCACCTAATAACTGATCCTGACCTTCCTACCTGCCAACAAAGCTCCACTATGGGTTTGAACTGCATGACTTACCTAGCAGAAGGACTTCACCAGCTGTCAGGTTTGTCCACCTACAGACACTGCCATGGTGACCCCATTCCACAGATCCAACAGGGTCTCCACTCCCTCCTTAAATCCTTTGTTCCATTCCAGAACTGCCCCTCCCCCTCCCCCTTCCCCTTCCCCCCTCCCCCTTCCCCTTCCCCCCTCCCCCTTCCCCTTCCCCTTCCCATTTCCTCACTCAAATTACCCATGCACTTATACCTTCTATATGCCAACTACACAGGGTGTTCTTGTGGCTATTTACTGTGGTCCACTGAGGGAATCCCTGCTCTCCTGGAGCACCACCTCCAACTCTTGATAGTTGTTTTTCCACATGGCATCCTACTTGTCACTGTTGATGCCACCTCCCTCTATACTGACATCCCCATGGCCTTTCTGCTATTAGCACACTATCTTTCCCAATGCCTGACTGACTCCAAACAAACAACCTCCTTGCTGGTCACCATGAACAGCCATATCCTTACCCACAATAATTTTTCCTTTGATGACATCGTATAAAAACAAATCCGTTGTACAACAATGGGCACCTGCATGGCACCGTCCTATGCCAACCTATACATGGACCATCTAGAGGATTCCTTTTTAACCACCCAGAGTCCCAAATTCCTCACCTGGTTCAGTTTCACTGATGACGTCTTGGCTATCTGGATGGAGGGTGACGACACTCAACCCACATTCCTCCAAAACCTCAGTTTCTTTTTCATGTACTTCACCTGGTTCTTCTCATCCCAATAAGCCACCTACCTCCTTCCTGACCTCCACCACAGGATGGCTTCACCAGTATCTCTTTCCATATCAAATGTACCAACTGCCAGCAGTACCTCCACTTTGACAACTGCCAACCATTCCATGCGAAGAAGTCCCTTCCATACAGTCTAGCCACCAATTGTCATCACATTTGCAGTGATAGGCAGTCCCTCTCCAAGTATATGAAGGGTCTCACTGGGTCCTTCACAGACCGAAGTTACCCTCCCATCCATGTACAGAGAGAGATCTCTCATGCCTTGTCTCTCCAATCACATACTATTTCTCACATTCCCACTGTCCAGCCACAAAGGAGCCCTCCCTTCATGACTTATTACCACCCAGGACTGGAACAACTGAATCACTTTTTCTGCCAGAGTCTCAAATAACTCTTGTCATATCCTGAAATGAGGAATATTGTACCCACTATCCTTCCCATTGCTCCCAGAATGGTATTTGATGCCCACGAAACCTGTGCAATATGTTTGCCCCCTCCCTACTCCCCTCCTGCTCTGAACCCCAAGTAAATTAGAGTAACCTACAATCGTGTATTGAAGTTACCTCTCTCTGCCTGATTGAAGCATCTCAGATATGTTTGTAAAGTCGTTGTATTCTTTAACGAACACAAGTTCTTCATGTTCCCAATCTCATAGTGGTCTCTCTGTTTAGATTCTTTGCCTTCATTAGTATGATAATTTGGCATTTTATCTCTTCTGAAATGATCTCCAAATTTTCACTGAAATACAGAAGATAAAAAGCAGCTATTCAGAACATTCCTACCTAAAACAGAGACCTCATGAATAATAGAAGGTGGGTGTGCAGTAACCAGTAACACTTTCAGAAGCTGTAAAACATCGGAGTCTTTTACTAGTAGTGCTTGCAGGATGTTCAAAAGACATTCTGGGGGAGGGGGGGGGGGGGCAGGCAAAAAATAGGCCATTTTAAGAACCAAAAACCCAAAACAATGGGTAAACTAATATTTGTAAATCACAGTAGTACATACGTAATGTTCTATTTTGCTGCCAGAATTTGTAAACCTTTTTTCACTATACATTTAGGTGATTAATCGTCATTTTTGGAAATTTAAAAAACTGATAACTTCTAAATCAGTGGTTCCCATCTGTGGACAGGGGTAAAATGAAATTTTATAAGGGGTGGAAATTAAACGATTCAGTTCTATTCCAGTCATGAAACTAAATTATTTTCAAAAGATCATTAGTACTATCACAATTCTGTAAGACTCTAACATTGATTGTGTAAGTTATCAACAATTACTTTTCTCAATTAGTAGCATTAATGCGGTGGAGGTTACAGGTTCCTCACATAGTCCACCTGTAAAACACGTTTATTGCGCTTTGTCCCGTACATCAATGATATAAATGTGAGACATACCCATAACAAATGCTAAATATCTCAAGAAAATGTCTTCTCCAAGTTGTAGACAGTAACTGTAGTAGTCCAGAAATTGCTTGCTTCGAGTCAGATAAATGGATTAATTGACAGTACGACAAAGTAGTAACTGCATAAGGGCTACTATAGTGCTGTACACAGTGTTGTTGTTGTTGTTGTTGTTGTTGTTGTTATTATTATTATTATTATTATTATTATTATTATTATGAGAGTGGCTGACACAAAGCCTTAACTGCCTGAAGTTGTCCATTCTCTGCAAGGCAGCAATCAGGTGATTTACAAACAGTAAGTATAGTGCACACATCTGAACCTGTTTGATTTTAAATGGGGTTGCAGTGTGCAGATCAAGCAAGTGCTACAATGGCGAGGAGTAATGCAGGGCAGGTATGTTTTGTGACAAGTGTCTTTCCACTTACACGCAACCCCCACCTCCATGCGCGCGAGCGCTCACACACACACACACACACACACACACACACACACACACACACACACAAACTAAATATCACCTTTCATCATTTTAAGACTAAAAGTGTTCCAAGAAAAGTCTTTCATTTTACAGTTTGGTTAGGTGCTAAAATTGCAGATAATGTGGGGGGGGGGGGGGGCAGCAGATGGCAGGGGGGGAGGAGAGGATGGGGGTACTGGCTAATGTCTAAACTTGGGAATAAAAAAATGTTTTTTGTTGGAAAACAACACACGTAATAAACGGCTATAACATCTGACAAGGGTCATCTTTGGTTTTGTGGTGGTCTAATGTTTACAGTGTGTGCTGCTTTTCTGTGTACTCTTAACCTTTGATTCCTTGCTGCTGTAGTCCCACCCAGTGATAGTTAAAGTTTCCTTCCACAAGAATGTCTTGTTTTATTTGTGTTGGGTTGATCATCAGTTGAAATGTCAGTAGTTGATAAGGACACAGTTTTTTGAGAAATTTGTGTTATTTGTTGTCCTCAGTTATGGTAAATTTTACTTTTTTTTGTGCACCTACAGAGAACATTTATTCCTCTTTTGCCACACTTCTTTTTATGTTGAACTGATTTTTTCTTCTATTGAAACTAATCATCCATTACCAACCTTTCATTTTTTTTCTGGTGGTGTGAAGTATAAGGATTACAATAATTTTCATACTACAATTAGTAACCTACAGTCCTTCAGAGAATGAAATAACATAAATTGTGTTTATTTTGTATCATATTTCTATATGGCATGCACCTGAGAAAATTTTTGATGTTATGCTTACTTGATTACCTTGTTGTACTCCCATGTATGTTGGGATATAAATGGATAATGTCACAGCTAAGGTGTGTATGGCAGGTGTTTGTTTCTGATGTGTACCTATTTTTATGATATGCAGGTTAGTGTGGAATGAAAGTTCTTGCTTGCCTGTAAATTTTTTTAATTTGGCAACATTGGAAAGGTGGAAGATGTATAATAGGTTTATTTGCTTTCTGATTGTGTAGACATTTAAATATGAGTGTGTTCCTTGAACGTTTACTGTTTCGAGAACATAATAATTGTATTGTTATAAAAATAACTGTTGACTAATGGAAAAAATTTTAATTTCAGGCAGATGAACGACCACATGACTGGTAGTAATTCGGGTTGGGAATTGAGCACTGCTAATAACACTATTCCTGAACTTAACAACAGACTACATGAACAGGACCACAAGATCACTGAATCATCATATAGGGTTTCTGAAACAAATTATACTGTACCAGAAGCTTCTTATAAAGCTACAGAGTCAAGTTACAAATCAAATGATGTGAACTTCAAGATACCAGATCCCCCAAAACGAATAACAGACACATTTTATAAAGTGAATGACTCAAGCTGTAGACCTGACGCCAGCTATAAGACAGCTGAATCTGTGTATCGAATTACTGATAGTTACAAAGCTGGGGATACAAGCCACAATAGCATTGAAATGAATCACAGTGCACCAGATAGTGGTTATAAAGTGGTGGAAAGCAGCCAAAAAATGTCTGAACCAAACTACAGACTTTCAGAGGTGAATCATCGAGTGGCTGACCCCAGTTACACTGTTAAGGAAGATAATCATAGGACGACTGATCCAGGCTATCGGATATCAGAAGCAAACCACAGACCTGTTGAACTGAATTATAAAGAAACTGATACAAGTAACCATCACAATGACTTAAGCCTTAAAATGTGTGAGCACAATCAGGTTGTTGATATGAACCAGAGATTTTTAGAACCTAGTCTCAGGGAATCTGAAACAAAATGTGAAGATAAAATTGGAAGAATTGAATCCACAGTAACAGAACCTCAGAGTAAATCTCCATCTCCTAAAACTTTGGTGAGTGATATTTACATTTTATTGTTCTCATGTTTTGTCATATGTAGCATACCTGTGCTACTTTTTCCTACATGCTATTGGTTTCTAATATTTTGTTGTCTTCATTAGGCCACAGACATTAATTTCAGCATCACAGTACATTGAATTACTTATGGAGTTAGTTCTCAGCAGTCAGTCACAATTAAAAACAGTACCATTCATAAATATAATATTAGTAGGAGATATGTAGTGTACTATTCTTCACTTAATCTTAATTTGACAAGGAGTGAGGTATTCAGCCATTGAATCTTCCACCACTTGCCCATTGTTGCAAAGAGAGAGAGAGAGAGAGAGAGAGAGAGAGAGAGACTTTCCATTGGGAAACTGTACTGTAATTGTAAAACTGACTTGTCCTCCACATCACAGTGAGAGACCATGATCTACTAATTATCAACTAAATAGTAGAAGCGTTGAGCCGTTGACAGGCAAAAAACAAAATGAAAACTTGATAGCTTTCAGAATCGGTACTTCTTCAAGCTAGAGTACACAGGCACATACATCAGACATTAAACAGTGATATGAATATAATAGGGAAACATTAGAAACATTCCACGCGGGAAAAATATATTTAAAAACAAAGATGATGTGACTTACCATACGAAAGCGCTGGCAGGTCGATAGAAACACAGACAGACACATACATACACACAAAATTCTAGCTTTCGCAACCAATGGTTGCTTCGTCAGGAAAGAGGGAAGGAGAGGGAAAGACGAAAGGATGTGGGTTTTAAGGGAGAGGGTAAGGAGTCATTCTAATCCCGGGAGCGGAAAGACTTACCTTAGGGGGAAAAAAGGACAGGTATACACTCGCACACAGTGCCCAAACCAGCAACAAACTGTCCATTCGCATGAATGGACACAGGCAGACAGTGTTTGTTGGTAATGAGGATCACCCTGTGGCTAAACATGCCTTGGTGCACGGCCAGCACATCTTGACACAGTGTTACACCATCCGGGTTATCTGGATACTTCCCACTAACACCAACCTGTCAGAACTCCGGAGATGGGAACTTGCCCTTCAGTATATCCTCTCTTCTCGTTATCCGCCAGGCCTCAACCTTCGATAATTTCAAGTTGCCTTCGCTCATACCTCACCTGTCTTTCAACAACATCTTTGCCTCTTTACTTCCGCCTCGACTAACATCTCTGCCCAAACTCTTTGCCTTTACAAATGTCTGCTTGTGTCTGTGTATGTGCGGATGGATATGTGTGTGTGCGCGCGAGTGTATACCTGTCCTTTTTTCCCCCTAAGGTAAGTCTTTCCGCTCCCGGGATTAGAATGACTCCTTACCCTCTCCCTTAAAACCCACATCCTTTCGTCTTTCCCTCTCCTTCCCTCTTTCCTGACGAAGCAACCATTGGTTGCGAAAGCTAGAATTTTGTGTGTATGTATGTGTCTGTCTGTGTTTCTGTCGACCTGCCAGCTCTTTCGTATGGTAAGTCACGTCATCTTTGTTTTTAAAGACATTAAACAGTGACGTACAACACTGTGTGTGGGATTGGGCGTGCAAGAAAGGGTTGATTCTGAAGGCTAGTGAGTTTTCTTTTGTTTTTATTTGTGCCTGCCAATGACTCAAAACTTCTGCTACCCAGGAGTGGTTTCCTTTACTCCTAAATTATTCAAATTCTACCAGAAGTTTCCTACTTTAACTACTGTATCTGTTACCTGATATTACTGAAGTGCTCTTTTGTTCTTGAATGACTTTTTCTGTGGATGCTTCAGTTCATGCTTGTAAAGCATGTGTCCTTAAACTTTATACAGCCATGTACAGTTTCCATTAATTTATGTATAATGTGTGGAACAGTTATACAAGTGAGAAGCCTGTGAGGTTGCAGAATAACTCTTGCGAAACAGGGCATTAGGAGGGGAAAACTCCACAGTGTTTCAACGAAGCAGGAGCTCTTCAGGTGCTCACTAGACTTACTTGAATGAATGTCGAGTATTTGGCTGTACATGTAGACCTAACTCTTCCTCCATCTTGTCTTAGATTCAATGATGTACTTGTTCTTACCATACATAGGTAGGATTGATGGTTTGTTTATTTGGCAGTACATATAACTGATATTTTGTTCTTAGCTGTGTGTTCAAAGTAGTGACTCAGGTATCCAGTTAATGAACTGGCATTAATTCTTTTGTAATCAGTATCATTCAGCAGTACAGATAAAAGATCACAGGCGGGAGAAGGCAGATGGGGTTTACATCAGCAATCAGATTCACTGTAATACATTAAGATCAGTTCACACTGGTATGAAATAAATTGGAGAAAATATCTCGTCAAATGGTTGTTGGTCCACTCTGGACAGTATTGCAAAAAAGTAAGGATTTAATTTCAGCATTAAGGAATCCTCTGTAGTGATAGTTACGTTTATTAAGAGTCAAAATACATTTGTGATGGATGTTACTGTCCCCACATGTGTGCCCCCCTTCCCTCCCTTGCCCTCACTCCCCTTTCCCTTCCACATCGGCATTATCTGTTTCATTTTGAAGAAATATTTGTGATAGGATTTTTCAGAATGTATGTGATGTTCAAATTCACATACCAGTATTCCAAAACCAAAATAATATCCTTTCAGATATTGCTTCTCTTATCTGAGGAAAGACTTGTAGGTAACACATTATTTGAGGTACTGAGAATTACAAGAGTGCAAAGCACAGGCACAAAATAGATCTCTGTGAAAATCTTACTTGTAGACAGGCCACCAATCTACCCGCCTCCATATCTGAGGACGCAATCTACCCGCCTCCATATCTGAGGACGCTAATGCATGCTTCTGCAGTGACGCTAGACCAGGGGGTAAGCTGGCTCGAATCCTTGTGGTGGAAAAAATTTTCAGTACCTTTATTTGGCTGGCAGGGGGTGGATAGGTGCTGTCGTTAAGTTCCTGATCTCCCAATGCCCTGGTTTAAATACAAAACCTCTTTGCAGTATCTCATAAAATGAGGGCATGTGACACTGTTGATGGTGATCCATGTGTCAAGTGGGGACGTCAAGTTTGGCGACCCCTTTGGTGCTATTCGTGATGGCACTTGGTTTCACCCTCTCCATTCTATCATCATCAACCAACACAGACATTACACTAACCAACACAAACATTACACACACACACACACACACACACACACACACACACACACAGTATTACATATATTGTAATGAGGCATGTTAAAAAAACACTCCAACAGTCTTAACATAGTATATTTCTTTTGTATATTTCTTTATATTATGAAATATTAATTAATATTTGGAATTATATTTGTTATTATAGTTAATCCACAAAACATCCATATATAGGCTAGCTACATAGTCTTTTGACAGTTGGAAAGTTTGCAATTAATGTGAAAGTAGAGTCAAAACATAAGGAATAGATACTAAATGCTCCACAACTATAACCTGTTCCAACACTTTATGATGATCTTTATTGCCATTGTTGTTAAGCACATTCTGTTGTTTGATGGTTCAGATAAAACTGCATATATATCTCTGATTATGAAGCGTTACTACAACATACTTCATACACTAAATGATGTCACCAGCCCGGGGGAACAGTTGAGCTATGCAGAGCGACAAAATTACAATTTTTGCTTTTGGCCCATGTGGAAATTAATATCTGAGAAATTTGTGAGGCTGTGTTCATGTATACAGTTTGAGCCTGCATATACAGATAAAGCTAATTCACCGTAGGATCAACAGGTGTCATGAGCAGACATACATGCTAAGATTTCAAAATTGATGACAGTGTGATGTAGGCCCTTATGATTCTCAGCACCTCCTTTCTTCTTGCAACTATCTCAACTGTGATGACAAATGAATTTAATAAAATTAAGAGAAATAGGTAACAAAATCACAGAATCAATCTGTCTGTGTTGTAAGTAATTGTACTGAGAACTAATTAATATCAGGTAATGACACAGAATAGATCAAACTAGATTGCATCATGAGACACCAATCTCCTCCCTATATGATGATAAAAAATTCTCACAAAGAATCCTTGAGATGGTTAGACATTGTGTGCCCTTTCATCTTACAACATACAGGTTCATTGATTGGAGAAGTGTATGATTTAGTATACAATGTAAATTTCACTTTGCTCAATGATCGGAAGACATTCAGTTATGTAGTTTCTTTCTCTAATTTTCTAAACTTCACAGAAGTCTACTAGCATAACATGATATAGTTTTAATCAGTCAGAAATTGTTCCTGTTCAAGGTCAAGACCATTATACTCTAATCTTATGTAATACTGGTCTAATAAAGCTTCAATTTTGGTTGAGAGACATTTCGTGAGGTACAGCCCTGCTTGTCAAAATCAACAACCCAGGTTCAGCAAAAAGATCTGACAGAGTCATCAGGAGTAAGAGGACGAAGAAGAAGAATAGAAACTGAACTTTTGGAGTTCTTGTACTCTGCAGTTGTGTTTTTCAAATCTGTTGTTCACTTCCATATCAGTATAGGTCAGCTTGTAAGACAGTATTCCTCAAGGAGAGTTAGATTTTCTGTAGAATAGCTATTCACTCCTAATAATTGACTATCCATGTACTTTTTTCTATTACTGCATGAAATTGCTGTGGAAATTAATCCACATCTTGTACGCTTTTGGTAATATAGTAGTAAATTAAATATTTTTGCTTCTTTTAAAAGTAATTCATTCCTGTGAGTATTACACATTGCTGTAAGACTTCAGAGGAAACTTCAGTCTGTTGGTACGAATGTTCCCCAATCATACAGTCATAATTGGAGGAGACTTTAATCATCCAACAATCATTTGATAATTACAGTTGTGTAAGCGGTGCACATGGCAAGATGTCTTGTGATATATTACCAAATGCCTTCTCTGAAAACTACCTAGAACAGGTAGTGGTGTGAGCCCACTAATGATGTCGGCAAATAGTCTGACCTTTCCGCGGATGTCCATAATGAAACTTGTATGAGTGACTATGAAGTAGTTGTAACACCACTGTGATTACTAATGTGCAAAATTAACTAAGTAGGAAGATTTACATGTTTAGCAAGCTAGATAGAGAGGCAGTCATGTTATATCTCAAAGAAGAACTGGAAACATTTAGTTCTGGGCAAGAGTCTGTAGGACAGTGCTGGCCATGATGTGTCGAACTTCATGTGTGCAGCTTGTACAAGTCGTGTATGGGCTAAGGCCTGGCCTATTACTTGTCTTCACTCAGTCCTCCTTGGAAAAACATGAGGCAGCGCGACATTTCATTTAACATTGCTTGCAGCATTTTTTCAGTCAGTGCAACTCTCCAAGCTCAGCAGAATCATCGTGCCTCCGCTGTTTATCCTTTGCTATTTGCTTGTGGTATGAAGGACATTTGTAGGTCCAATGGCTGCTTGCACAAAAAGCAGCAGTCTTAACAATCTATTGTCACAATCCTTCAAAATGAATGGGAGTGACAAAAGAGAGGGATGAGAATTCTGAATTCGCATAAGCAACAGGTACTGCATATTTGCTATGAAACAACATTACAATACCATGCAGAAAGAATTTAAAGATCTAGTCGACAATAAAAGTGTAAAAAATTAAGATTAACAGATAGGGTTCATTGTTCTGTACATCAAGATACGCTTTGTGCTAAATTTGCTGGCATGGAGCACGTGAAGAAATTGGTGGTATGATAAATAAAATTTCTGGAGTCCTCACATTATTCGCAAAGAAGGTTGGTCAAGGGAAATGCTTGGAAAAAATTTTACGACTTAAAACTTGCTATTGCTGACTTTATGATGGAAAAAGGATTGCAGGAATGGAAATTAGAAGATCCGAAACACATTGCGGAATTCGCATTTTCAGTGGATGATGATGATGATTAGTTTATGGGGCACTCAACTGGGTGGTTATCAGCACCCGTACAAATTCCCAACCTTTGCTCAGTCCAATCTCGCCACTTTCATGAGTGATAATGTAAAGATGAGGACAAAACAAACACCCAGTCATCTCGAGGCCATTTTCAGTGGACTTGACTGCTCACTGTCCACAGTAAGGCATTGCTAGGTAACTTTTTTCTGATTCAATGGGGATGCATTATAGAAGGGAAGCCTTCTCTCAAAGACAGTATAGAATGAAATTTTTCACTCCGCAGTGCAGTGTGTACTGGTATGAAACTTCCTGGCAGATTAAAACTGTGTGCCAGACCGAGACTCGAAATCGGGACCTTTGCCTTTCGTGGGCAAGTGCTGTACCAACTGAGCTAACCAAACACAACTCATGACTCTTCCTGACAGCTTTACTTCCAAGAGTATGTCATCTCCTATCTTCCAAACTTCACAGACGTTCTCCTGCAGACCTCGAAAGACTAGCCCTTCTGGAAGAAAGGATATTGTGGAGAAGTGGCTTAGCCACAGCCTGGGGGATGTTTCCAGAATTGAATTTTCACTCTGCAACAGAGTGTACGCTAATAGGAAATTTCCTGCCGGATTAAAACTCTGTGCCAAATGAGCTACCCAAGCATGACTTATGACACATCCTCACAGCTTTACTTCTGCCAGTACCTCATCTTCTATCTTCCAAACTTCACGGAAGCTCTCCTGGGGGGTGGAGGGTTATGTGAAGTTGGGAAGGTAGAAGACGAGGTACTGGTGGAAGTAAAGCTGTAAGAACTGGTCGTAACTTGTGCTTTGGTAGCTCAGTTGGTCCCACCCACGCACAGCAAAGGTCCTGAGTTTGATTTTGGTCTGACACACAGTTTTAATCTGCCAGGAAGTTTCGTGTCAATGCTCACTCCGCTGCAGAGAGAAAATTTCTTTCTTGAAACAGCCCCCAGGCTGTGGCTAAGCTACGTCTACGCAACATCCTTTCTTCCATAAATGCTAGTCTTTCAAGGCCCGCAGGAGAGATTCTGTGAAGTTCGGAGGGTAGGAGATGAGGTACTGGCGGAAGTAATGCCTTGAGGACTAGGCGTACCTCGTGCTTGGGTAACTCAGTTGGTAGAGCACTTGCCTGTGAAATTCAAAAGTCCCAAGTTTGAGTCTCGGTCCAGCACACAGTTTTAA
Organism: Schistocerca piceifrons; assembly: GCF_021461385.2. Classification (NCBI taxonomy): domain Eukaryota; kingdom Metazoa; phylum Arthropoda; class Insecta; order Orthoptera; family Acrididae; genus Schistocerca; species Schistocerca piceifrons. Next base: position 393,322,937 of record NC_060138.1, on the reverse strand, counting down.
TCTGGCATTAAAGAATACCAGAGGTTTGATGCATTCATTGTGGCCTTGAAAGAATTACAGTGATAGTTTTATAAGTCCATTTTCAAGACTGTTTGCCGTTTCAGTTGAAAGCCCACTATGGATGTGCGGATGTCTTTGACCTACAAGGTCTTTTGGGTTAAAACTATCCAGGAGTTCTACATTGTCACATATTTGTGTGAAAGACCTTTTTTCAACTAAGAAACTAAATAAGTCGGTATTATGTGGCAACTTGAGTGTGAAACTCTGTGAAATTTCCTGCGTCTGTCCGTATTTCGGCAGTTTGTACCACATAAAAATTACATCTTCAGCACACCAAAATAATTAAACAACACTGAAAATTTATTTGCATGCTCAGACATTGTGGTGTGGTGGTGGGGAAAACACATAGCAGGGCTGAGCACTTTGGCACTCAGGCCAGGGCTCATCCTACGAGTTGAAATCTTGGCCGCTTCTGGTGTAGGAGAAGTATATGGCTCTAGTATAAAAGAACAGTTTAGCATGCACTGGATAGATGTGTACCTAGTACAACAGTTCTGGAAGGGTGGAACCTTCCATGGTATACAATTTTTGTAAGCAAGCTGCTAAGGAAACAGTGACTGCCGCATAATAAGTTTTAGTGATAATCATAGAGCTATAGATTGAGAGATGCTGATCGAAGCACATTAGGCTGGCAAGAGCACATGGGTGAAGCCTTCAATGAGCACTATACCAGAATATTACTGAAAGAAATTCTGATCATACTTAAAGGTTCTCAGTGGCACAAAAGTTGGTTTCCAGGTACTCGTGGATGATACAGTAACTGAAATTGAGAGCAGAAAAGCAGTAGCAGAAATGCTGAATTTCATTTTCAAATTTTCCTTTATGAAGTAAGATGGAAAAGTACTATCCCAGTTTACTTCTTGCACCGCTGCGAAGATGAGTACTATAGCTATTAGTGTCCTTGGGGTTCAGAAATAGCTAAAATTGTGCAAGGCTCTCGTTTGGAAGGTAGGAGACGAGATACTGGCAGAAGTAAAGCTGTGAGGACCGGGCGTGAGTCGTGCTTCGGTAGCTCAGATGGTAGAGCACTTACCTGCCGCACACTCCGCTGCAGAGTGAAAATCTCATTTTGGAGACAAGTCATAACTGTCTGCAAGGAGGGTAGCGGAAGTTATCCATAAAACTATTGCCCTACTACATTGACATCCATCTGTTGTAGAATCCTAGAACATATTTGGAACTCAAACATAATGAGACATTGTAAAGAGAATGATCTCCATGTTAACCAGCGTGAATTCTGAAAACAATGATACTGTGAAATTGAACTTGCACTTTTCTGAAACATCCTGTAAGCAATGGATCAAGGCAATCAAGTGGATATTTCTTGACTCCTAGTGATTATTAGTAAAAATATGATTATATGAGGTATAAAACAAAATTTGTCACTTGATTGACGATTTTTTGATGGGGTGGATGCAGCATGTTACTGTAGACAGAGCATCTTCGACAGAAGTAGAGGTAACTCTAGGTGTGCCCCAGGGAAGTGTGTTGGAACCCTTGTTGATCTTGCTGTAGACTAATGACATTGCAGATAATATTAAAAGTGACATTGGATTTCCTGCAGATGATTGTTGTATATAATGAAGTTCTGACTGAAAAAAAATTTGCAGAAATATTCAAATATTCAAAGGCAAGCAACTTGCTTCAGAAGTATAGAAATGAAAGGTGGTGATTCACAAGTATATTTAGTCAATTCATACAAATATCTTGATATAACAATTTGTAGAATCTGAAATAGAATGATAACATATGCTAGTAGGTAAGCAGATGAGAGAGTTCGGTTCATGGGCAGGATACTGGTAAAATGCAGTCAATGTACAAAGTTTGGATGGTAGGAGACAAGGTACTGGCAGAATAAAAGTGGTGGGGATGGATCGTGAATCATGCTTGGTAGCTCAGATGGTAGAGTACTTGTGCGCGAAAGGCAAAGGTCCCGAGTTCGAGCCTCGGTTCAGCACACAGTTTTAATCTGCCAGGAAGTTTCATATCAGCGCACTCTCTGCTGCAGAGTGAAAATTTAATTCTACAGAGGAGACAAATTTCAAATCACTTGTGCATCCCATCTTTGGGGGAGGCCAAGACATTCGGATCATGGAAATACTTCAGCCTTTGTACACTTTTAATAGTCCATTAGGATAATATAATGTGCAAGTAGTAAGGTGTACTACTTAGACAATTTCGAGAAAATCCCAAGAGGAGATTTACATATCAGAGATGTACCTATGCAACGCCGAGCACAAGTCGGCAGCATTTGTGTGTTTAATGTTTAAGCACCATAATTGGTGGCTTGGTGGATCAAGTCCTGCTCATGTTTTTAATATATTTTTTAAACAGTAGTGATATTATTCATTACATATTGCATTTAAAAGGCAATATGATGAGAATCCATGTATAATTAAATGAACTTTTATTGAATTTCCAATGTTATTTGGTTGTTTGACACTATTTTCCAGAAAATGTTGCCTGTTATGATTTCTGAAACCCTTAAGCCTGCACTCAGGTAAGGTACTGAGAACTGCTGCACATCAGGATCCTTTGATCAGCAGACACATGTTTCAATGATAAGGGACAGGCTTGTAAAGCCAAGTCAAACATTGATAAATAAAGGTGTAAATAACTTTCTTGAAAAATACGAGGAGTTACAATATGCCCGAATATGAGAGTAATGTATCATTAATCGTTGGATGTGCGTTCTTCATTACAAGTAGCAGGATGGTATTTTTCGTACAGACATTAAAACCATGAATTAAAACAGCATCTGCTGCATTGAATGAATGCAGTTTTCCCAATTGCAGAATGAATTATCAGAGTTTCTAAGGAAAAACAATATTTTTAAAAATATTGTCTTTTGTCACCATTTGGATGCAAACCATGTGCAGCACAACATTTTGTAAGTATCGATACCGAAAATTAGCAGTGTGAGATTGAATGTATTTTAACAGCATCTTCACGAGAAGCAATTTCTTGTTCATTGGCAATCAAATGTGAACAAGTTGAAGGTGCTTAATGAAGTTTTTAAGTTGCATAAGGTTTGTTGTAATAGTGAAAAATTAGTAAACATCCAAATAACGTTGGGAATCCAATGAAACTTCATGCAAATACACATACTTTTTCATTATATTACATTTCAAATGTAATATGAAGTCAATAATATTACTAGTGTTGAAAAAATATAAATAAAAAAAGAACAGGACTCGATCCAGGGATTCAATGATTACGGAGCTTGAATGCTGACTACATGTCCGCCGCCGGCTCATGCTCAGCTTCACAGTGCACCATTACATCACTGATGCATAAAACTTCCCCATGCAATTTTCTAAAATCACCTAAGTAGTATGCCTTACTACTTGTCCGAATATTGTGGGCCTTCCATTGTTAGAATATTGCTCAAGTCTGTGGGGTCCATACCAAAAAACACTTAACAGGGAATATTCAATTTATACAAAGAAGGGCAGCTTGAATGGTCACAGGAGAGCATAATGGAAATACTGAAAAATCTGAATTAAAATTCAGGTAGAATGTAAATAATTTAGGAGTAAAGTCTGTTGTTGTTGTGGTCTTCAATCAAGAGACTGGTTTGATGTAACTCTCCATTCTACTCTATCCTGTGCGAGCTTCTTCATCCCCTAGTACCTACTGCAACCTACATCCTTCTGAATCTGTTTAGTGAATTCATGCCTTGGTCTCCCTCTACAATTTTTACCCTCCACACTGCCCTCCAATACTAAATTGGTGAGCCCTTGATGACTCAGAACTTGTCCTACCAACTGATACCTTCTTCTAGTCAAGTTGTGCCACAAACTCCTCTTCTCCCCAATTCCATTCAATACCTCCTCTTCAGTTATGTGATCTACCCATCTAAACTTCAGCACCACATTTCGAAAGCTTCTATTCTCTTCTTGTCTAAACTATTTATCGTCCACATTTCACTTCCATACATGGCTACACTCCATACAAATACCTTCAGAAAAGACTTCCTGACACCTAAATCTATACTCCATGTTAACAAATTTCTCTTCTTCAGAAACGCCTTCCTTGCCATTCCCAGCCTACATTTTATATCTTCTCTACTTCGACCATCATCAGTTATTTTGCTCCCCAAATAGCAAAACTCGTTTAGTATTTAAGTGTCTCATTCCATAATCTAATTCCCGCAGTATCAACCAATTTAATTTGACTACATTCCATTATCCTCATTTTGCTCTTGTTGATGTTCATCTTATATTCTCCTTTCAAGACACAGTCCATTCCGGTCAACTACTCTTCCAGGTCCTTCGCTGTCTCTGACAGAATTACAGTGTCACCGGGGAACCTAAAAGTTTTTATTTCTTCTCCATGGATATTAATTCCTACTCCATTTTTTTCTTTTGTTTCCTTTACTGCTTGCTCAATATAGAGATAGAATAACATCGAGGATAGGCTACAACCCTGTCTCACTCCCTTCCCAACCACTGCTTCCCTTTCATGCCCCTCAACTCTTATAACTGCCATCTGGTTTCTGTACAAATTGTAAATAGCCTTTCACTCCCTGTATTTTACCCCTGCCACCTTCAGAATTTGAAAGAGAGTATTCCAGTCAACATTGTCAAAAGCTTTCTGTAAGTCTACAAATACTAGAACTGTGGGTTTGCCTTTCCTTAATCTGTTTTTTAAGATAAGTCGTAGGGTCAGTATTGCCTCACATGTTCCAACATTTCTGCGGAATCCAAACTGATCTTTCCTGAGGTCGGCTTCTACCAGTTTTTCCATTTGTTTGTAAAGAATTCGCGTTAGTATTTTGCAGCAGTGACTTATTAAACTGATAGTTCAGTAATTTTCACATCTTTCAACACCTGCTTTCTTTGGGATTGGAATTATTATATTCTTCTTGAAGTCTGAGGGTATTTCGCCTGTCTCATACATCTTGCTCACCAGATGGTAGAGTTTTGTCAGGGCTGGCTCTCCCAGGGCTGTCAGTAATTCTAATGGAATGTTGTCTACTCCTGGGGCCTTGTTTCGACTCAGGTCTTTCAGTGCTCTGTCAAACTCTTCACGCAGTATCATATCTCCCATTTCATCTTCATCTACATCCTCTTCCATTTTCATAATATTGTCCTCAAGAACATGCCCCTTGTATAGACCCTCTATATACTCCTTTCAACTTTCTGCTTTCTCTTCTTTGCTTAGAACTGGGTTTCCCTCTGGGCTCTTGATATTCATGCAAGTAGTTCTCTTTTCTTCAAAGGTCTCTTTAATTTTCCTTTAGGCAGTATCTATCTTACTCCTAGTGATATATGCCTCTACATCCTTACATATGTCCTCTAGCCATCCCTGCTTAACCATTTTGCACGTCCTGTCGATCTCATTTTTGAGACGTTTGTATTCCTTTTTGCCTGCTTCATTTACTGCATTTTTGTATTTTCTCCTTTCATCAATTAAATTAGTATATCTTCTGTTACCCAGGGATTTCTATTAGCCCTCGTCTTTTTACCTACTTGATCCTCTGCTGCCTTCACTATTTCATCTCTCGAGCTACCCATTCTTCTTCTACTGTATTTCTTTCCCCATTTTTGTCAATCGGTCCCTAATGCTCTCCCTGAAACCCTCTACAACCTCTGGTTTAGTCAGTTTATCCAGGTCCCATTTCCTTAATTTCCCACCTTTTTGCAGTTTCTTTAGTTTTAATCTACAGTTCATAACCAATAGATTGTGGTCAGAGTCCACATCTGTCCCTGGAAATTTCTTACAATTTAAAACCTGATTACCAGTATATAATCTATCTGAAACCTGGTGGTCTCTCCAGGCTTCTTCCATGTATTCAACCTCCTTTTATGATTCTTGAACCAAGTGTTAGCTACGATTAAGTTATGCTCTGTGCAAAATTCTACCAGGCGGCTTGCTCTTTCATTTCTTATCCCCATTCCATATTCACCTACTAAGTTTCCTTTTCCTACTATCGAACTCCAGTGACCCATGACTATTAAATTTTCGTCTCCCTTCATTATCTGAATAATTTCTTTTATCTCATCATACATTTCATCAATTTCTTCGTCATCTGCAGAGCTAGTTGGCATATAAACTTGTACTACCATAGTAGATGTGGGCTTTGTGTCTATCTTGGCCACAATAATGCGTTCACTATGCTGTTTGTAGTAGCTTACCCGTACTCCTATATTTTATTCACTATTAAGCCTACTCTTGTATTACCCCTGTTTGATTTTGTATTTATAACCCTGTACTCACCTGACCAGATGTCTTGTTCCTCCTGCCATCGAACTTCACTAATTCCCACTATATCTAACTTTAACCTTTGATTAAGTTATGCTCTGTGCAAAATTTCCCATTTTAAATTTTCTAACCTACTTGCCCGATTAAGTGATCTGACATTCCACGCTCCAACGCATAGAACACCAGTTTTCTTTCTCCTGATAACAACATCCTCCTGAGTAGTCCCCGCCCCACTGGGAGACCCGAATGGTGTACTATTTTACCTCCTGAATATTTTACCCAAGAGGATGCCATCATCATTTAACCATACAGTAAAGCTGCTGCATGCCCTCGGGAAAAATTATGGCTGTAGTTTCCCCTTGCTTTCAGCCGTTCGCAGTACCAGCGCAGCGAGGTCGTTTTGGTTAGTGGTACAAGGCCAGATCAGTCAATCATCCAGAGTGTTGCCCGTGCAACTACTGAAAAGGCTGCTGCCCCTCTTCAGGAACCATAAGTTCGTCTGGCCTCTCAACAGATAGCCCTCCGTTGTGGTTGCACCTACAGTACGGCTATCTGTATCGTTGAGGCATGCAAGCCTCCCCACGAACGGCAAGGTCCATGGTTCATGAGGGGGGAGTAAAGTATACCACATACCAAATAGAAACAGCATTGAGTTGTCGAGAGACACACACAGAAGTACTGAAATTTGGTAGCTTTTGCATAAAATCCTTTGATGAGCTAGAGTGCGTGCTCACGTGCACGCTCGCACACACACACACGCTCTCACACACACACACACACACACACACACACACACGCAGCTGCAGTGTACTAGCTGAACACACAATGCTGGGATTGCAATGAGGCTAGTGGACTGTGGTGAGGGATTGTGTGAGGTAGGGTGAGTGGAAGGAGAAAGAGCGAGAGGGAGGGGGAGGGATTGCAAATGGAGCAAGAAGTGGGAGGGGGATGTTGTGGAGGAGTAGGTGGTGGCTTGGAGGAAGCCAACTGGTGTGGAGTATAACAGTGAGGGGGCGGGGCAGCAGGTGTATGGGAACGTAATGCGACACATGGGCACTGGAGCTGGTGAATTCGTGTGGGGCCATATTATAACGACATGAAGGTGTGGAATGGGAAGGGGTGCGAGGTGAGACTGTTGGGCAGAGTGTGTGGTTGCAGTGGTTTAGTGGAGATGGAGGCCGGGAGGAATCTGGGAGTGAAGGGTGTCTTGCAAGCATAACTCCCAGCTACCTAGTTCAGGATAGCTGATGCTGAGGGGAAGGATGCAAATGGTACAGGTTGTGAAGCAACCACTGAACTTAAGCATGTTGTGTGCAACCACATGTTGTGCCACTGGGTGCTCAACTCTTCTCTTGGGCACGGTTTGGCGGTGGTTGTTCTTTGTGAGGCACAGTTGGTTGGTAGGTTATGTCACAGAAAATGCCATGCAAAAATTGATGCTGGGCTGGTATATGATATGGCTGCTTTCAGAGGTGGCTGTGCCTCCGATATGATATTATAAGCCTGCACCGGGACTGGAGTAAGATGTCTTATATCACCTCTGCTGCAATTTGTACTCAGAATTTCATGTGGGCATGATCACCAACCTGCTGTCTACCAGAATGAATGGCAACCGCCAAACTAAGGCCAAGAGAAGAGTTGACCACACAGTGGCACAGGTGGCTGCTTCATAACCTGTACCACCTGCATCTTTCTCCTCAGCACAGGTTTTATGAACTGCATGGATGAGAGTTATCCTTGTGATACATTCTCCACTTCCTTAATCCTCTTGACTACAATAGCCACTAACTCACAGCACCCACACCCTCCACCCAACAGTCTGAACTTCCACTGTCCTGTCACCCACCCCCACTCCACACCTTCACGTCATCATTAAAGTATGTGTTTACCCCTCCTCAACCCCCTCGTGCCACTTTCCACATCTTTTTCCCTCTACCCCCATCTTTTTCCCTCTACCCCCATCTTTTTCCCTCTACCCCCATCTTTTTCCCTCTACCCCCATATTTTTCCCTCTACCCCCATATTTTTCCCTCTACCCCCATATTTTTCCCTCTACCCCCATCTTTTTCCCTCTACCCCCATCTTTTTCCCTCTACCCCCTCCTCTGACACAACCCCTCACCCCACTCCATCTGCCTCACTGCAGTTCTGGCACCGTGTGCGTGTGTGTGTGTGTGTGTGTGTGTGTGTGTGTGTGTGTGTGTGTGTGTGTTTTTATGCCTCCCCACCCCTTCTCTCACTTCTCCAGTCTTTCTCCCCCTTTTTAAAGGATGTTTCCAAAAGCCAACAAAGTTACATTGATTTTCGTGTGCATGTTGTGGTCTCAATACTTCTGCTACTCAGTCGGGGGTCTCCTTTACTCCTAAATCATTTAAATCAAAACTCTATTGAAGTTAGATGAAATATCCTGCAAAACCCCATTTACAAAATTTCAGGAACTGGTATTAAGTGAAAGACTGATAATGTCCTCCAGCTGCATACAAATTGATGCCATCGTACTGTGAAGACACTGTGAAACTAATTACAGCATGCTCAAAAGCATTTAAGCAGTCATTCTTCCTGCATTCCAAACATGATTTGAATGGAAAGAAACTGTAAGGTTATACCATGCTAAGTTCCTTCTGCCAAACACTTCACAGTGATTTGCAGAGCATGTTTGTAAATGTACTTAAATTAACTGCAGACTAGTTAGTTGCACTTATTAATGATAATATTTGTTTTGAGTGGTCTTGTCTTTAGCGTTTGATTTAATGAGGTACAAGGTGCTATTTAAGTGGAGAAGTGAAAATGTGGTGTGACAATATGGTTTGGTTGTTTCACACAACTCTTTAATTCATTACATAATGTAATATCGGCACTAAAACAAATAGTGATGTATTTGTGTTCCAGATATGTTTCCATTCTTTGTTCAGTTCTTTTTTTATTTCATTTTTAGTTGTGATCAGTGTTCATCTGTCTAAAAATACATTTTTTAATGAGTCTCTGATTCATTTTCTAATGTTCTTAGTTGCTGCTGTTGTGCCGATCTTTGCATACTGTACCCAACTATTCAGCCAGTAGTCAGAATAGACTCCAAGGGCACTTGTAGCTGTATCTTCAAATGTTATTGTTCTTAAAATACTAATTACCAAATTTAACCACCAGTTTTATGCATTGGGCTCCCACACCACCACCACCACTACCACCACCACCACCGAAAAGCAATTGTATGGATGTGTTACAATGGATTGTTGTGCATTGTGCAGTGTTACAGGAAGTAAAATTCTTTGTTATTGCTTGTGTGTATTCAGTTTCATGTTGATTTCCCAGCCACACACAAATTATTAACACATCCCGTGTAAAATTAGATCTTTACATCTGATGAACCGATTCTCCAAGAATTTCAGTGTGATGGTGTAATAGTTCTGTTTCCCTCACGTTTTTACTTCAGTTTTATAAAATTTTGAAGAACAGTTTGTGGACCTGTAAATGTTGGATGCTATGTTGGTAACTCCAAAACGTTAAAAATGGTGCTCGTTTACTCCTTGCAAATTTTTTATCTTTGTGGTTTTACTTTAGTAATGAAATAAATGAAAAGAATTGAGATAGCAGAATTGTATAAATTTCAAAGATTGTACAGTATCCCTTAAAAGATTGATTACAACTGTTCTTCCGGTCTTTCTTGTCTTAGCTGTTGAGAAAGGTTTTTATAAATATTTAATTTACTTCATGTCATTGACATTGTTTATGGAAATCCCGACTCAATGTCAAAGATGGTGATGAATGAGGATACAAATCAGGGTTAGTGCATGATACCTGGAATGAGTGTTTACTCGTTCTAGGTGACTTCATATATGGTTTGAGGCAAACAAAAATGCTTTTAATGCAGAATATAGAATTTTTTATATTTATTGATTTGATGTTGATGCAGCTATTCTGTTACACAGGATTGGAGTGAAGAGGTGGAACGTGTGGCCCCAATAAGTTCAGTGTTTCCACAAGACTGGGGAGATGAAGTGGAACAGAGTGAACGTGAAGCTCAGCAGATGGGCAGAAGTTCATCATTAACAAGTCTTCTGCATCCTGACAGTTCAGGTGGTGGAGGAGGTAGTGGGGCTACTGCACATACATCTTCATCTTCTCGAAGCCGCAAGAAAAAAAGATCGCGCAGGTGAGATGAAATAAGCTAAAGTTTTGTACTTACAGCAGCCTTTTTGAAATGGTTTAATTATTGTTGGTAATACACAATATTCGTAACTTGTGTTTGATGTAGAGATGTCACATCTGCATCTTCATGGTTACACTGCAATTCACACTGGCTAGCAGAGGGTTCATCGAACCATTTTCATACTACTTCTCTACCATTCCACTCTCGAATGGCACATGGGAAGATGCCTAAAATTTATCGGATTTCTTTTAGTACCCATGTGGATGACGTCACACTTTTCTTTGTTTAATGCCAATTGCCATTTCCCCACCATACAGAAATTCTCTCTACATAATTTTTTAATTGGAATTGATCCTCTGATGATTTTACTAGACGGTAAATTACAGCGTCATCTGCAAACAATCTAAGGGGGCTGCTCAGATTATCACCTAGATCATTTATATAAATCAGGAACAGCAGAGGGCCTATGACACTACCTTGCGGAATGCCAGATATCACTTCCGTTCTACTCGATGATTTACCTTCTATCACTATGAACTTGACCTCTCTGAGTGGAAATCACAAATCCAGTCACACAACTGAGACGATACTCCATATGCAAACAATTTGATTAATAGTCGCTTGTGAGGAACGGTATCAAAAGCCTTCTGGAAATCTAGGAATCTGGAATTGATCTGGGATCCCTTGTCGACAGCACTCATTACTTCATGGGAATAAAGAGCTAGCTGTGTTGCACAAGAACGATATTTTCTGAATCCGTGTTGGTTATGTAGCAATAAGTCGTTTTCCTCGAGGTGATTCATAATGTTCGATTACAGTGTATGCTCCAAATTCCTACTGCAAATTGAGGTCAGTGATATGGGTCTGTAATTCAATGGGTTACTCCTATTTCCTCTCTTGAATATTGGTGTGACCTGTGCTACTTTCCAGTCTTTAGGAACAGACCTTTCGTCAAGTGAGCGGTTGTATATGGTTGCTAAGAAAGGCACTATTGTGTCTGCATACTCTGAAAGGAACCTGATTGGTATACCATCTGGACCGGAAGACTTGCCTTTTTTTAAGTGATTTGAGTTGTTTTGCAACACTTAAGATATCTACTTTTATGTCACTCAACAGCTGTTCTGGTTTCGAATTCTGGAATATTTACTTCGTCTCCTTTCATATAGGAGGTTTTCTGTACAAGAAGGTGAAAGACAAAGGTGGATTAAATACTATCATTTCATTTGAAATCCTATTAATCTGAAGGATCTTGACTGCAGTAACCCCAAAAATTTGTGTACTATTATCATGTCATAAGAAAAATCAAGACCAGTTCTGAAAGTAGGCTCATTAGTGAAGTACAACATTCGGCACTGAAGGCACATTTATTACATACACCAATGTACAGCCAGAACAGAACTGAACTCTTAGACGGAGAGCATTTCTGTTTATATAGACATAGAATATTCCAGGATACACAAACATAAGCAATTTTGAGAACCTTCTATAAATGGTCAATACTGAATATTTGCTGCTGATTGAATTGGAACTGGCAGCCTGCTGCAGGCCATGCAACAATGCTAACTTCCTTGAGCAAGAAGCACCCATCGCTAATCTGTGCCTCAAGCTGCAGCAGGGATTCTTATGGAGGACATGGAAGACGTTTCTGTGCTTTTGTCGTTTTTATGATGAGTCATAATGCTAGACTTCATATGTGATAGCCGATAACCAGCAAGGGATACATTATGGGCCAAAGTAGCACTTTTGTAACTTTCCCCATTGTCCCATTTTTTGCATGGGCTTAAAAATCAATACTGAGTCTCATGGGATGTACGTAAGGTGCAACATAAAGTCAAGCAGGAGGCCTGCAACCATGATGTAAACTTGGAAGACTTCTGCCACTGCTGACTGTCATTTGCTATTTAAAAATTCTTATTTATTGACCTTTTTTGGGCACAGACCATCATTGGAACATCTCCTGGTTATTCAGCAGTAGCGTAAGTCTCTTCAAGTTTACTTCATGGTTGCAGGCCTCATGCAGAACTTTCCATAACTTAATTGTGCTGAATTGGGCTATCCAGGAGATGTTCTGATGACGGGCTATGTGGAAATGCATCAGTAAGTAAGAATTTCTGGGCAGCAGATGACGAGTTATTCTGGCAACCTATTCAGCTGTGATGTAAGTCTCCTGGGATGCCTCTCACTGGTCGATGTTTGGCATTATAGCATTCTTGGTCCTTCTGGTCATACAGGGTATATATGTGAGCCAACTGTCTTGCTTCTTTGGTCCTAATGATGAGATGGTTGGTGTAGTTATCTTCAGCATGATCTACTTGAAAACGAGTGCAGTGTGCTCATTGTACATGGGCATTCTGAAAAGTTATACCACTAAATTTATGTGGAAACTCCTAAAACTTTTTATATTAAACAAAGGTTATTAACATTTTACAGCTTTATTCTCCATGTCTACATATTGGCAGCCCCCTCGCACTAGAGGCCTCCGAATAGTAATGTATAACATAGCAGTGAGTAATGTAACTATGTTGGTGCATGAGAAACAGCATGCTGTAATTGAGTTTTGAATTCTAAGAGTTTGTCCGCAGGTGGAGCACCCTTTCCTTCAGAATGGCAGTGCCATACCGCACATGAGCACTGCGACATCTGCAACAATCCAGTGTCTTGGGTTCACTGCATTGATCAATCCCCTTACAGACTTGAGTTTGCTCCATCTGATTTTCATGTTACTGACACCTAAAGAACACCTTTGAGGACTTCACTTTGATAGTGATGAAATGGTGCAAACAGAGATGAGGTGATCTCTCCGTTAAGTCGTACATTCTACAGTGACAGTGTCAACAAATTGCCTCTTGTCCAAAGAAATACGTTTCTCATCAGGGTGACTATGTTGAGAAATAAATGGGTAGGCATGAAGAATAAACATGTAGAATTTTAATGTTTTATTTAAATAGCTTTAAGAGTTTTCACATAAAAGATTCAGAGGCGTTACTTTTCAGCTTGCCCTCGTAGTTTTGTCCTTGCAACAGTGGAGCAGAAAAAAGTTGGGAATGCTGTAGTGTCTTTCTTTGATGTGCTGTATGTGAAAGTCACGAAGGACAATATTGTATCCTAATCTCTGTGTTCGACACTTGTTTACATTGAGAGCATATCTGCCAACATCTTATCGATGTATTCTGTAAGTCCAATTGTCTGAGTGTGATAGTCAAGTTGTCATACTACGGCTGATGTCGCAACATAAAATTGCCTTAGATATTAGTCTCCATGGGAGAGCTTTTCTACGATCGGAGATTATCACGTGAAGCACTCTGTGCTTCAAAATGATGTATTCGACAAGGAACCTTGCAATTAACTTTGCTTTGGCACTCAGCACAGCTTTGTTGACAACATAGGAGGTGAATTAGTCAGTGTGCGACGGATCTTTTTTTACGTGCGTGCATGCAATGCACCAGTTGTGACGGATTATACGTTGCTGCTGCAATGCAATTTCTTTAATAATTTTTGTTCATCTACCTCTTTACAGCGGTAGATCTTCGCACGTAAACTCCTGACTGCAGCTACTTACGAGATCACAGAAAAGCAGTGTTGAGGAAACTGTAACCTCATAGCTACACGCCGGAGGTCGCTATAAGTAAAATTTGCTGAAAATTTTCTATGTACTTTAAAGAAATGATTCAGAAAGGGGATGTCACTCGTACTTTAAACATGAAGTTCAAATTAAAACCTTCAAGAGATCTTTATTGCCGTTAAGCAAGATCATCAGCCCACATTTAATAAAATTACTAAAGTTTCTGCTCACAGTTATCAACATACCTAAAACAGCCAGTACTTTTACCTTCCCAAATTCCGAAACCAATTACTTGTAACACAGTCAATGATCGGTCAATTACTTCTGCACATGATATTCAGTGGTTGCCTTTAGTAAAAGTTTATGCTCGCCATAAAATACTCAGTAAGAATATACTCAGTACCCCACACTATATAATTCAAAGTTCACTCGCAATTTTCGTCGGAACGAATTATCACAACACTCTAAAGTTTTCATAAACAGTTTCTGGTCTCTACCAGATACCATTAACACTGGACCATAACGCGGAAGTGATCCCAAGACTTCATCTTACACATAATGCGAAAAGTCACATCCAGCATAACCGCCTCCAATCAAAGCTAGCTCGCGACTCCCCTCTCACTCTCCCACACTCAAAACTATATCTCCTCGCTAGGCGGCCAACCATCTCGCTTCTCATTGGCTGTCAGCACTTACGACCAATGAGAACTCACTTCTAGGGCGCAGCTCGCGCCAATATCTAGCAAGCACCAACCACTTCTCTCGGCTCATTGACGTCATCAAATTAAGTAACACAAAACTCTCTAATTAAATAAACTAAACAAAATGAACTATAAGCTTTACTCTATATGTGGAAATTTATTATGTAGTCGCTAATGTTCTGGCTGTCTTATACATAAGCATACATACTTGGACATCCGACATTCTCTAGTAGGGGAACCAGTAGTGGATCCGTTCCCACGTTACAGAGTTGGAACACTTGCCAGTTCCTGTAGAGAATTACATGAATGATTTTTAATAATGCCGAACGTCCCACATACTCTCACGCACGCATTCTCATTCACACGCACCCTAACACACAGTACATATATTTACTTAGAATTCTTGAAATTATTATTATAGAAAAGTCACAGAGGTTTTCTGAAATTAAAAACTTTCCAAATTTATATATGAACACTGAAAGTGTTATCAGATCATCGTACATAGTCACTGAAGGTGAACTATTACATCACTATATTTATTTAAATTCTTTACTGTCGGAAAATTACGTTTTTTATGGAATTTTACTAACTTCCAAAATACAACTATTTTTTTATCTCAGACTTTGACATACTGTTTGTTTTCACAACAGAAGGTTGTACATCAAATATGACGTTCCTCAGGTTATTCCTTTGTTAGTTATTAATATTTTTAGTTTCGTATAATGTAAGTGGCCTGCCAGCGCTACTCCACTGCTTTCACACGCGCAGCTGCAACAGATGGTCGTGGCATCAGTCTGCAGGACACAACTCGTCCTTTACTGACCGTATAATACTCTACCGGCTTACATTGAAGCCCACGTACATTCTGAAGTAAAGCTTTTAATAGACAAATGGGTGATCGCGCACTAGTTGCGACGCCAGAAGTGTAGACTATTAGCCATTGATTTTCATGTGTCAACTCTGGTAAGCTCACCAAGAGGTTGATTACAATTAGGTGGAATGGAACTGCTGCATATGGAATGTGTACCAGATGCAGCGGAGGTAATGTTGCCGTGTGCTCACATCACTAGCATTCCTCGTGATGTGTCATATAATGTCCAACAGTCAGTAGATATCCGGCGTGCAGTACAGGTGTCTTCTTTTTTTAATCCAGCCGTCTGTGTCTTTTTGTTTGCATCACGCCTGTTTTTGTACACCACAGTGATAACGTATACCTGACCCATCAGTGGCCATCTTGCCATTCGACCTAACAGGTCCTTCAGGCTAGTCAGTCACACAGAGAACGCTGATCTGTTACAAAGATGACTGCTTTGCAAGGCACTCTTTTTCGGTTGTCGAATAGTCCTCTCAGGCTTCGAGAGTACTCTGGAAGTATAAGTTATCACCTTCAGCACCTTCCTGAATTTCTACCAGAACTTCACCAATTACAAAACTACTACCATCAGTATCATACAATGATAAGACTGGAGGACATGTTAGCGCTTCCTTAGGGACAAGGAAAGATGTTTTTTGCACCTTGTTTCATAAAAAAGTGACGTCCTTTTACAACAGTTCTTGCAGAGGTTGGGATTTGATACAAAAGTCCTGTATGAACTGCCAGTAGTACAGTTTAACAATGGAAAACCCAGGATGGAATGTAACAGTATTATGAAAAGGATAGTTGTTACTCACCATATAGCGGAGATGCTGAGTCACAGATAGGCACAACAAAGACTGTCTCGGAATGTGAGCTTTTGGCCAACAAGGCCTTTGACCCCCCCCCCCCCACACACACGCACACAACTGCAACTCACAGGCTGCCAGGGTGCTTCTGGCTTCAGCTGCCTTGTGTGAATTGCGTTTCTCTCTCTCTCTCTCCCTCTCTCTCTCTCTCTCTCTCTCTCTCTGTGTGTGTGTGTGTGTGTGTGTGTGTGTGTGTGTGTGTGTGTGTGTGTGTGTGGGGGGGGGGGGCCACATGCGGGTGTGGGTGTGCGTGCGTGCTATTGTCTATTTGCGACAAAGGCCTTGTTCACTGAAAGCTCACTTCCGGAGAGTCTTTCTATTGTGCTTGTGTGTGTAGCAGCATTACTGCTGTATGGTAAATAGCAACTACCCAGTAGTACAACCTGTTATAACACAATGTGAGACGCAACATATTTACTTAGAACCTCACACTCAGATCAGAGGTGACACAGGATTTTTGCTCATCTGTTTCTTGGTACTGACTGCCTGTGTTAGAGGGGAGAAACGGCGATGGGGTCAAGCGTAGATTTTTCATGTCCCTTTGGTTGGAGACAGTACAGAATGACGTGAATATTAGGTAGGCTAAGGAGGGAGATATGGTGATCATAGATAACAAGACTCCAGGTTGGCTTATTGGTCTGCTTTTGTGTTTGCAATGAACATGCAGAAGAGCATACACTAGTGCAGAACTTCAATAAGTGTAGAACATAGATGAGGCATACTACATCCTCCAATCAGTTACCAGCACAAACGGCCAATCTGGTCTGTAACTGTGTTGAGATTTGGATGTACACAGTAATGTATCATACTGCAGACCATGAACTATGGAAGTGCCAGATTCAATTTTTCTATTCGAACCCATAGGTTCAAGTACTCGTTGCAGTGAAAATGACATATAGACATAGGTATACGTAAACGAATATATGTTGGAAACCAACAACCATAGTCCAGAGGTACATATTGGTAAGCTTTGCAAGTCGTCCATAGAGTACAATACAAGCATAATGGAAGATAATGCTCACTATCATAGGATTTGCTGTAGGTTACGATGCAGATGATTCTGAATACACCGATGTGTTTGAAGGTACATATTCACTAATTAGCAACAGTGTATCACTGCTTGTAATTGTGCGGTACACATATTTCTGCGGAACATGTTTGTGTTGTAAGCGATGTATGTAGTTTCATATAATGTGACATTCTTTTTAGTGAATGAGATCGATGACAGCTTGTTTTCAGATGGAAACGAGAATAATATTGAAGGTGTTGGATGGAATTCAAGGGCTGTGCTATATCCGGATGGTGACTGGACTGAATTTGACAGTTATTGAAGTCTACTTGGGAACACAATACCCAGATGACACGAGTTGCACTACTTCGTCATCTTTGTTGCTGGAAAGACTGATTTTGAATCACCCATCACCTGCAATTTACCCTTCACTTATACCTTAGCAATCTGGATTTCGTCCAGGTAAAAGCTGTACTGGACAATTGCTAAATCTCTCACAGTTTATAGAAGATGGCTTTGAAGCTCGGAAGGTGACAGGAGTGGCATTTGTCAACTTACCAGCGGTGTATGATACGTCGGTCAATCAACAGCTTCTACTAGTCAAGGTCTACAATCTGACCGAAGATTTAGGTCTAACCAGACTCATCGCCTCCCTTCGCAGAATCACAGGATCTTTGTTGACTTTCAAGGACAGCGTAGTCGATGGAAAGAAGAATGGCCTCCCGCAAGGAAGTGTTTTGGCTCCAATTCTGTTTAATATATACACGAACGACCAACGTATAGCCCCAAACACCAGGAGCTTCTTATATGCTGACGACCTCGCTCTAGCCATTCAGAGCACAGATTTTGAATCGGTGGAGAACAACCTCATGAATGCCCTTAAAGATCTATCCAGATACAACAACACAAACTAGCTTAAACCAAACCCTTCAAAGACTCAAGTGTGTGCTTTTCATTTGAAGCCACTTGCAAGTTGAAAATAGTATTGTCGGGGGTTGAACTGGAACACTACAAGACCCCAAAATACCTAGGAGTGACACTTCATAGATCTCCCACTTTCAAAAAGCACTGTATGAAATGCAAGTTGAAAGTGTCCACAAGGAACAATCTCCCACGGGTCACAGTGGGGTAGTCAACCTGAAACAATCCGAAACCTGCAATGGCACTATGCTATTTTGCGGCAGAGTATGCCTGTCCTGTTTCGTATAATTCGACTTATGCCAAACAGGTGGATGTTGCTCGCAATGAAACCTGCAGAATTATAACAGGTTGGTTGAAACCCACTCCAGTCGAATGGCTTTACCATCTTGCAGGAATAGCACCACCACCTGTTCGAACAAGGAAAGAAAGGCAATGGAACAGGAAATTACTCAACCTCTGTATGGGCATGAACTGCATCTGCAACACCTGAAGTCAAGGTATAGTTTCTGTAGGGCATCAAAGGAACTTATAACCACTGCTGATAAAGCTAGGTTACAACTATGGTGTGCTACGACCTATATTTCCCCTGGTTGGAAAAGAGTTGTTGAAGCTTTACCTCCAGGCCCTGACAGGGAACGGACAACTTGGAAGTGCCTGAATAGACTGAGATCTGGAGTTGGAAGATCAAAAGTTAACCTGGCAAAATTTGGGATACACTGATCCAAATGATATTCGGTATGATTGTGGAGAAGAACAGACAGTCCGTTGTGTCTGGTCTCCTGTACAGATGATGACCTTCAACGAGCAACAGAAAATGCACTGGAAGTGGCCAAGTTGTGGTCAAAAGTAATTTAATCATAACTGTGTAAAATGTATGTACATGTACCTGTATATTTCTGACTCGATAATAATAATAATAATAAACAACAACAACAACAACAACAACAACAACACGAGTTCTCTACCGGATCGCAGTAAAGTCTGTCTTACTGACAATGACATAAAAGAACGTAAGATGCAGAGAAGAAATGGAGAGGGTGTAATCTGAAGCCTTATTGAGTTTTGAGTTCCTGGAAGCCATTGACTACTAGTGAGACAATGCATTTATCGGGTGTTATTCTCCAAATGTGTGTGTCAAGAAATACAAAAATTATGGTTCACTGGAGCACTAACACTGTTCCTTGGTGTAACTTTTGTCCGCATGTTATGAGCCATTTTTGTTTCACTCTGATAATGTCGTGCTTGCATCCTTTTGACAATTCTAAATAGGAAAGACCAGGAGAAGGTGGGTTTCATCTGATTTACGAAGTTTTACCATACTATAATTATTTGAAGAAGCAGTGAATACATGCATATTGTCCCTCAGAAAAACTGACAACTGATGAGGGAATAGCCTGTTTGAAAGTCCTTTGAGCTTCTGTGTTTACATGCAGGCTATGCCACTTCAGTATGAATTGAAGTAGTATGCTGTTTCTGAAGCTGGGAGCGGCTGCATTATAATATTTGAAGTTAATGTTGGTAAGCGTATTGTTTACAATTTTTCATCTGCAATTATATTGCAATTATTATCAGACAGCAGTTTGCTGAACAAAGGGCATACAGTGTATTTAGACCAATTTTATTCCAGCCCAGATATATTCCAACAACTGACTGAGGAAGACAAATGAGGGAAAGAGATACCATAAGAGTTAGTAGCTTCTAAGCTGAGATAGAGTAAAATGTTGTTTAACCATAAAGAAAATGTATTGGCAATGATGTACAAGGATGAAAGGGATGTGTGTACATCATCTGAGGCATCGGGCCATATTTGATATACATATTAAGAAAAGTAGGACTAATTTTGAAATCACTACAGGTACTGGATTACAGTCTGAATAGAATTGAGTGGATGTTGGGAATGAACGCTTTCAGTATAATACATTCCAGCACAGATCTGTGAAATGGTGGCAAAAGTTAGATGTTCATTTCCTGCTGATGGTGGTGTCAAATACATCTTGGTTGTGCAGTGCAGTGCAGTGCAGTGCTGTGCACAACAAGAAACTCACAATAACATAGTTTATAGCAATGCTTGTGGCTCAGCTTGCTGCTGATAACACACTTGAAGCTCTACACAAAAAATGAAGGAACTTTATGCCAGCTAACAAGGAGACATTGTTTGCAGAATATACCTTCTACTACTAAGAATGCTGCTTGTATGTGTCATTGTGTCATGTGCAGTTCCAGAAACAAGGAGAAGAGAGTGACAAGATTTCTTGGGAAAAAAAGATATGCTACCTTTGTGAAAAGTGTGGTATTGCGCTATGCTTGGAAGCTTGTTTCAGTTTTTTCCACACTAAATAAAAATCAATATGATTATGTGTGAAATTCATATGCAGTGACTATAGACAGACAGTAAGATGTAATGTATACCATAGAATTTGTTTTAAAAATAAATCAAAGTTTGAGTTTTCTTCTTCGTATGACTTTTCTAAATTCTGAAAAACACCTGTGTGATTTCTATAACTAATTCAAAGTCGTGTACTCCAGTGTAGCTTCTTTCACATAGTCTCAAGCAGAAAAGTACAGCTTCAAAATGGCACTAAATTTGCCTCAGTCCAATCAGCAGATCTGATGCAGTGGTTTTTTAAATACTGGTAAACTTCATCAGGTTACTTTCCATTAGGAGCGTTGATGCACTCAGAAACTGTGATCTGGTTTACAAGTGATAGAGCACAGCAATCAGTCTTTCTTTTTTGCTAGTTTTATTTGGCAAATCTAGATTTCAGCAAGTGCCTAGCAATTATCAATACACTATTTTCTAGTCTCAACGCGTATCAGTTCCCTGTTGTTCACGCGTCAGTCACAGTTCTTTGAATAACACCAGTATTGTACGAGGTGCATTCAAGTTCTAAGGCCTCCAATTTTTTTTCTCCGGACTGGAAAGAGATAGAAACATGCGCATTGTTTTAAAATGAGGCCGCGTTCAGTGTCAATACGTCCCAGAGATGGCAGCACCGTACGGCAGATGGAATTTTTCCCGCCAGCGGCGAGAATGAGAACTGTTTTAAATACTTAAAATGGCGATGTTTTCCTTACTTGAACAGCGAGAAATCATTCGTTTTCTGAATTTGCGTGGTATGAAACCAATTGAAATTCATCGACAGTTGAAGGAGACATGTGGTGATGGAGTTATGGATGTGACGAAAGTGCGTTCGTGGGTGCGACAGTTTAATGAAGGCAGAACATCGTGTGACAACAAACCGAAACAACCTCAGGCTCGCACAAGCCGGTCTGACGACATGATCGAGAAAGTGGAGAGAATTGTTTTGGGGGATCGCCGAATGACTGTTGAACAGATCGCCTCCAGAGTTGGCATTTCTGTGGGTTCTGTGCACACAATCCTGCATGATGACCTGAAAATGCGAAAAGTGTCATCCAGGTGGGTGCCACGAATGCTGACGGACGACCCGTGTGGCATGTTGTCAAGCAATGTTGACGCGCAACGACAGCATGAATGGAACTTTCTTTTCGTCGGTTGTGACAATGGATGAGACGTGGATGCCATTTTTCAGTCCAGAAACAAAGCGCCAGTCAGCTCGATGGAAGCACACAGATTCACCACCACCAAAAAAATTTTGGGTAACCGCCAGTGCTGAAAAAATGATGGTGTCCATGTTCTGGGACAGCGAGGGCGTAATCCTTACCCATTGCGTTCCAAAGGGCACTACGGTAACAGGTGCATCCTACGAAAATGTTTTGAAGAACAAATTCCTTCCTGCACTGCAACAAAAACGTTCGGGAAGGGCTGCGCGTGTGCTGTTTCACCAAGACAACGCACCCACACATCGAGCTAACGTTACGCAACAGTTTCTTCGTGATAACAACTTTGAAGTGATTCCTCATGCTCCCTACTCACCTGACCTGGCTCCTAGTGACTTTTGGCTTTTTCCAACAATGAAAGACACTCTCCGTGGCCGCACATTCACCAGCCGTGCTGCTATTGCCTCAGCAATTTTACAGTGGTCAAAACAGACTCCTAAAGAAGCCTTTGCCGCTGCCATGGAATCATGGTGTCAGCGTTGTGAAAAATGTGTATGTCTGCAGGGCGAATACGTCGAGAAGTAACGCCAGTTTCATCGATTTCAGGTGAGTAGTTAATTAAAAAAAAATCGGAGGCCTTAGAACGTGAATGCACCTCGTATATTCAAAGAACTGTGACTGGTACCTGAACAACAGGGAACTGACATGCATTGAGACTAGAAAATAGTGCATTAATAATGGCTAGGCACTACCCAAAATATGGATTTGCCAAATAAAATCTGCAAAAAAAGACAACTGATTGCTGTGACCATCAATTATAAATTGGTGAACTTGCCTTGTTTCTATGGACAGTTAAATAAAACAGGTCTAGTACTTGGGGGTGCTAAAAGGCTTACAGCTAATGTTCATATTTGATGATTTTTCTTTTTTTGTTTGACAACCATTCATGATTTGGTCGTTACATCTCCCAAACAGGGATAAGATTTGCCCTCAAATCTTAAGACACTAATTTTACACTGCTTTCTTATACAATTTACATTGTTGTGTACATATGCATACATAAATACATGAGTTTCTTTTTATCTTTCATCTTATAAACTTACTTACATAGATTTTTCCATTAATACAGTTAATACACCCTGTAACACAAGTATACAAATAAGTAATCACATCTTCTCAATCCTTCTGCTATCCTGTGTAGCCAGTGATGAAACATTGGGATAGCCAGTCATGAAACATTAGGGTTAAGAATTATTTCACTTAGAAGGTGTGCTTCTTGTAAGATTTACCCATGAGCTGTGGTGGATCACAGGCCACATGCTCATGGTCGTAACACTTCTCTTCTTTCGACTTCCTGCACTGGATCCTGGACTAGACAAGTCTAACTTCTAACTTTTATGTTTCTTGCTGATATTTTCCTCCTCCTGTCTCCCTCATACTGTTTGCTACTGTTATCAGGGTTAGGCTAATAGAGACAAAGTAACCAGGTGTTGGCCTGTCTTCAAAATCTGATCACAATGTCTTCCTAACCTACTCCTTCCAAATTTCTGTACATAAGTCCGTCTTTAATGAGTTTTAAGATTAAATTTGGCATGTTCTTTCACTTTATATTTCAAAACAAGTGAACTCGATTTTATCACAACCTCACTCCTTTAATCTGTTCATGTGTGCTGGTAAGAATTTCGTATTCATTAATAGGACCACTGCATTTGGTCCACAAGTCCTTACGTCACAAAAAGTTCCTCTCCAGGGCTTGCTAATGTCTTTGACTACCCCTTTCTCACATTTCTGTCATGTACCAATACCTTGCCTACAGCATTAAATTTTTTGGAGTTTTGAGCGTGATCATAATATTCCTTACTCTTCTCCTTACATTCCTTATTAAAACTCCTTGCCATCTGATGTGTCCCATACTTTACTTCAGTTTACATAATGATCATAGTTGTAGTTTGGCCAGACCAAGCTATAGGATCCCAGGTACTGGACCAAGCTATAGGATCCTGGATATGTTGCATATTCTCCAGAAAATTAATTCAAATTGAGCAAGGTGGTTTATGCCCAGGACTGCTGGGAACCAAACTAACTTTTTTTATCCAGGAAAAATTTGGGAAAAAAATCCCTCCCCCCCCCCCCTGCCCCCGGAAGTTACATAGATCTAGTTTTCAGTTAAATTTTTGTAATTCTTACAGGTAAGTTCTGATACTCCAACAAAGAATTTTACTTTAGCCTGCTGCTGCACAATAATACTGCAGCAATAAAACAAATGAGTGAACCCTATCAAAATAAAACTTTTATTGCAATGAAAATGTGCCATTTACACCAACAAAACACAGTGCACACATTAACGTGAGCTGCAGCCGGCAGCAAAATGTGTCGGGAGCTTTAGGACAAAGTCTATGCGACACTTCATAACAACAAACTGCTATCAGTGTGTGTGATGTCACGACTGTTTACATTTGTAACAGTTCGCAGGAAAATATTACAAATGGTGGTTTGAGAAAAATTACATTCAAAGTAATTTTTCTTTTGTGCCAGATGAATTATGTTACGTGTGAGAAAGTGTGATGACTTTCTTAAAGTCAGAGTGTTTGATACTCATTCAAAGCTTAACACTGAGGAGCAACTACTTAGAAAAATTTCTGGCCCAGAAGACCAACCATTATTTAAAAATTTAAGGCACATTTGTGTTTGATATATGTTGAAGGGTAACACACACAAAAAATTATCAAGGTTCAAGGTTAGTTCTTCATATTTAATTTAGTTCCTCCATAGATTACAAATTATGCAATAATGATAGCAAAAAGTATAATTGTCCTTAAAAAAAAAAGTGTAAGGTGAATTCTTGAACAATTTCACTCGTAATTGGCTTTCCTACAGAAAACTCAAAGAGCTCAACAGAACATGTATTCAGACAGGTAACACACGAAATGTTCAGTGCACTGCAGAGAAATTTATAATTGTGTTTGTCAGAAACATTCAGCTGCTGCAACTTGAGCTTTGCTCTGAGGCTCCTGCCTAACGATACTCTTGGAAAAACATGGCAATCAAAGTTATATGTGGAAGCTTAGCTATATTGTATGTTTATTAATTTAAACAATTAAATTTTTTAGTTGTGTGTTCATGCTTCTTAATGGTGATGCTGTTGTCATTACTTGGCAAGATCACTTGACATGAGCTATGATTGGCTGACAAAAGTGCATCACACAATGTGATCTCATTTTCAATGCTTCAGAAGCTGCTGTGCTGTATTTAGTGGAATTCGTATTTAACTTTCGTAACACAATACTATGCAGTGCACATGGTGCAGCACATCAAATATCTTTCCAAAACACATTGTTTTTGTTGTTTCGTAAAGTGCCAGGAAGTTTGACACCAGTGTATAAAACCTTTACCATTCAAAGAGCTGATAAGTCTTACAGCAAAAGTGTATTGTCACTTAAAACAGAAAAAATGTATTTTTACTCGCCTACAGTGTATTTTCACGTGGAAAAAGTGTATTTTTAACATGGAAATTGAGGAAAAATCTGAAGACTGTGTGTGTGTGTGTGTGTGTGTGTGTGTGTGTGTGTGTGTGTTTTAATTGTGCCTGTCTGTGACTTAACATGTCATCTTTACTGTAAGTGGCAATCTATCTTTTGTTACATTGTTAGTTAGGCACTGCAGTTAGATCTTCGCCTTATTTTGCCTAATTTTGTTCTCCTGACAACTCTTGCAACTTTAAATATACTCTTGTATGTCTTTTTTCATACCTCTCCATGATTGATGCCTTTTAATATGGTCACATGTGTAGCTGATTCCTTGCTGCCCACCTACTGGCAAATCACAAATTTGTTTAGAATAGCTCATTGCTCCTCTTTACCAACCACTGGTTGCTGCTCGACTCATTCTTCATCATTTATGTGATCCACTCCAACCATTTCCTTTAATCTGCTATTTCGCAACCTATACTACAATGTGACAGTCATCACAGTTACTGCTTCTATCTTCACTTAGGGACATTCTAATATAATTTCTTCTTCTGTGGTTTTCAAAATACTTCATACGTGTGTGCCTTCTACCTTGCATCAGAAACAGTAATTTCACGGACTACTTGATTCATCGAACTTTACTTTACAGGAGGCAATTGATGCTGCTCCTGTTAATACTAGGCCCACTTCTTGGGTTAACGTTAAATCCTCTTCTCTTGCTTTGATCAGTGTTTTAAACCTCTCATCTTCAACGCCCTGTATGAAC
The DNA here is from genome assembly GCF_021461385.2 of Schistocerca piceifrons. Classification (NCBI taxonomy): domain Eukaryota; kingdom Metazoa; phylum Arthropoda; class Insecta; order Orthoptera; family Acrididae; genus Schistocerca; species Schistocerca piceifrons. The sequence goes on along the minus strand of NC_060138.1, from coordinate 393,296,857 downwards.
ACTGCTTGCACTAGCTTCCCAGTTAGAGTTAGAATTCCCAGACTGTCTGATTCCCCTTAGGTCAGGACAAGCACAGAGTGGGATTGCTTGTCATTGCATTGGAAGCTCCAATGTTAGGCGGGTGAAGGAGCCCCTTAGGGATATGGCCAAAAGGGAGGGGAAGAAAACCAACGTGCACTCTGTGTGCATACCGGGGGGAGTCATTCCAGATGTGGAAAGGGTCCTTCCTGATTCCATTACGGGTACAGGGTGCACCCATCTGCAGGTGGTTGCTCATGTCGGCACCAATGACGTGTTGTTATGGATCGGAGGAAATCCTCTCTAGCTTCTGGTGGCTATCTGATTTGGTGAAGACTGCCAGTCTCGCTGTTGTTGTTGTTGTTGTTGTTGTTGTTGTCTTCAATCCTGAGACTGGTTTGATGCAGCTCTCCATGCTACTCTATCCTGTGCAAGCTTCATCATCTCCCAGTACTTACTGCAACCTACATCCTTCTGAATCTGTTTAGTGTATTCATCTCTTGGTCTCCCTCTATGATTTTTACCCTCCATGCTGCCCTCCAATGCTAAATTTGTGATCCCTTGATGCCTCAGAACATGCCCTACCAACTGGTCCCTTCTTCTTGTCAAGTTGTGCCACAAACTCCTCTTCTCCCCAATTCTGTTCAATACCTCCTCATTAGTTATGTGATCTACCCATCTAATCTTCAGCATTCTACTGTAGCACCATATTTCACTATTCTCTTCTTGTCCAAACTATTTACCGTTCATGTTTCACTTCCATACATGGCTACATTCCATACAAATACTTTCAGAAACGACTTCCTGACACTTAAATCTATACTCGATGTTAACAAATTTATCTTCTTGAGAAACGCTTTCCTTGCCATTGCCAGTCTACATTTTATATCTTCTCTACTTTGACCATCATCAGTTATTTTGCTCCCCAAATAGCAAAACTCCTTTACCACTTTAACTGTCTCATTTCCTAATCTAATTCCCTCGGCATCACTCGACTTAATCCGACTACGTTCCATTATCCTCGTTTTGCTTTTGTTGATAGTCATCTTATATCCTCCTTTCAAGACACAGTCCATTCCGGTCAGCTGCTCTTCCAGGTCCTTCGCTGGCTCTGACAGAATTACAATGTCATTGGCGAACCTCAAAGTTTTTATTTCTTCTCCATGGATAGTAATTCCTAATCCATTTTTTTCTTTTGTTTCCTGTACTGCTTGCTCAGTATACGGATTGAATAACATCGGGGATAGGCTACAACCTGTCTCACTCTCTTCCCAACCACTGATTCCCTTTCATGCCCCTCAACTCTTATAACTGCCATCTGGTTTCTGTACAAATTGTAAATAGCCTTTCACTCCCTGTATTTTACCCCTGCCACCTTCAGAATTTGAAAGAGAGTGTTCCAGTCAACATTGTCAAAAGCTTTCTGTAAGTCTACAAATACTAGAACTGTGGGTTTGCCTTTCCTTAGTCTGTTTTGTAAGACAAGTTGTAGGGTCAGTACTGCCTCACGTGTTCCAACATTTCTACAGAATCCAGACTGATCTTCCCCGAGGTCGGCTTCTACCAGTTTTTCCATTTGTCTGTAAAGAATTCGCGTTAGTATTTTGCAACTGTGACTTATTAAACTGATAGTTCGGTAATTTTCACATCTGTCAACACCTGCTTTCTTTGGGATTGGAATTATTATATTCTTCTTGAAGTCTGAGGGTACTTTGCCTGTCTCATACATCTTGCTCACCAGATGGTAGAGTTTTGTCAGGGATGGCTCTCCCAGGGCTGTCAGTAATTCTAATGGAATGTTGTCTACTCCCAGGGCCTTGTTTCGACTTAGGTCTTTCAGACGTTTGTATTCCTTTTTGCCTGCTTCATTTACTGCATTTTTATATTTTCTCCTTTCATCAATTAAATTCAGTATTGCTTCTGTTACCCAAGGATTTCTACTAGCCCTTGTCTTTCTTTTCTACCTTCTTGATCCTCTGCTGCCTTCACTACTTCATCCCTCAGAGCTACCCATTCTTGTTCTACTGTATTTCTTTCCCCCATTCTTATCAACTGATCCCTTATGCTCTCCCTGAAACTCTGTACAACCTCTGGTTTAGCCAGTTTATCCTGGTCCCATCTCCTTAAATTCCCACTTTTTTGCAGTTTCTTCAGTTTTAATCTACAGTTCATAACCAATAGATAGTGGTCAGAGTCCACATCTGTCCCTGGAAATGTCTTACAATTTAAAGCCTGGTTTGTAAATCTCTGTCTTACCATTATATAATCTAGCTGATACCTTCTAGTATCTCCAGGATTCTTCCATGTATACAACCTTCTTTTATGATTCTTGAACCAAGTGTTAGCTATCATTAAGTTATGCTCTGTACAAAATTCTACCAGACGGTTTTCTCTTTCCTTTATCTCCCCCAATCCATATTCACCCATTATGTTTCCTTCTCTCCCTTTTCCTACTCTCGAATTCCAGTCACCCACGGCTATTAAATTTTTGTCTCCCTTCACTACCTGAGTAATTTCTTTTATCTCATCATACGTTTCATTAATTTCTTCATCATCTGCAGAGCCAGTTGGCATATAAACTTGAACTACTGTAGTAGGCATTGGCTTCGTGTCTATCTTGGCCACAATAATGCGTTCACTATGCTGTTTGTAGTAGCTTATCCACTCTCCAATTTTTTTTTTATTAATTATTAAACCTACTCCTGCGTTACCCCTATGTGATTTTGTATTTATAACCCTGTATTCACCTGACCAAAAGTCTTGTTCCTCCTGCCACCGAACTTCACTAATTCCCACTATATCTAACTTTTACCTATCCATTCCCCTTTTTAAATTTTCTAACCTACCTGCCCGATTAAGGGATCTGACATTCCACGCTCCGATTGGGTTAACGCTTGGGTTAACGTTAAATCCTCTTCTCTTGCTTTGATCAGTGTTTTGAACCTCTCATCTTCGACTGCCTGTATGAACACTGCTTGCACTAGCTTCCCAATTAGAGCTAGAATTCCCAGACTGTCTGATTTTCCTTAGGTCGGGACAAGCGCAGAGTGGCATTGCTTGTCATTGGGAGCTCTAATGTTAGGTGGGTGAAGGAGCCCCTTAGGGATATGGCCAAAAGGGAGGGGAAGAAAACCAATGTGCACTCTGTGTGCATACCGGAGGGAGTCATTCCAGATGCGGAAAGGGTCCTTCCAGATGCCATGAAGGGTACAGGGTGCACCAATCTGCAGGTGGTTGCTCATGTCGGCACCAATGACATGTGTTGTTATGGATCGGAGGAAATCCTCTCTGGCTTCTGGTGGCCACCTGATTTGGTGAAGACTGCCAGTCTCACTAGCGGTGTGAAAGCAAAGCTCACCATCTACAGCTTTGTCGACAGGACTGACTGCGAAGCTTTGCCACAGAGCTGAGTGGAGGGTGTGAATCAGAGATGGAGGTGGTTCTGCGACCGTGTGGGCTGCAGATTCCTCGACTTACGCCATAGGGTGGTGGGGTTTCGGGTTCTGCTGGATAGATCAGGAGTCCACTACACACAGCAGGCGGCTTCACTGGTAGGAGGGGTTGTGTGGTGTGGACTGGGCAGTTTTTTAGGTTAGATGGCCTCAGGCAAGTACAGAAAGGACAAGAGCCTCAAAGGGTTCGGGGCAAAGTCAGGACATGCGGGGACCAAGCAGCAATCAGTATTGTAATTTTAAACTGTCAAAGCTGCGTCGGTAAAGTACCGGAACTTCAAGCGATGATAGAAAGCACCGAAGCTGAAATCTTTATAGGTATGGAAAGCTGGCTGAGCCCAAAGATAAATTCTGCCAAAATTTTTACAAAGGCACAGACGGTGTTTAGAAGGGATAGATTGCATGCAACCAGTGGTGGCGTGTTTGTTACTGTTAGTAGTAGTTTATCCAGTAGTGAAATAGAAGTGGATAGTTCCTGTGAATTACTATGGGTGGAGGTTATACTCAACAACTGAGCTGGGTTAATAATTGGCTCCTTTTACCGACCTCCTGACTCAGCAACATTAGTGGCAGTCCAACTGAGAGAAAATCTGGAGTACATTTCACATAAATTTCCTTAACATGCTATAGTCGTAGATGGAGATTTCAATTTACCAGATATAGACTGGGACACTCAGATGTTTAGGACGGGTGGTAGGAACAGAGCATCGAGTGACATTATACTGAGTGCACTATCTGAAAATTACCTCGAGCAATTAAACAGAGAACCGACTTGTGGAGATAACATCTTGGACCTACTGATAACAAACATACCCGAACTTTTCGACTCTGTATGTGCAGAACAGGGAATCAGTGATCATAAGGCCGTTGCAGCATCCCTGAATATGGAAGTAAATAGGAATATAAAAAAAGGGAGAAAGGTTTATCTGTTTAGCAAGAGTAATAGGAGGCAAATTTCAGACCACCTAACAGATCAAAATGAAAAGTTCTGTTCCGACACTGACAATGTTGAGTGTTTATGGAAAAAGTTCAAGGCAATCGTAAAATGCGTTTTAGACAGGTACGTGCCAAGTAAAACTGTGAGGGACGGGAAAAACCCACAGTGGTTCAACAACAAAGTTAGGAAACTACTGCGAAAGCAAAGAGAGCTTCACTGCAAATTTAAACGCAGCCAAAACTTCTCAGACAAACAGAAGTTAAACGATGTCAAAGTTAGTGTAAGGAGGACTATGCATGAGGCGTTCAGTGAATTCGAAAGTAAAATTCTATGTACCGACTTGACAGAAAATCCTAGGAAGTTCTGGTCTTACGTTAAATCAGTAAGTGGATCGAAACAGCATATCCAGACACTCTGGGATGATGATGGCATTGAAACAGAGGATGACATGCGTAAAGCAGAAATACTAAACACCTTTTTCCAAAGCTGTTCCACAGAGGAAGACCGCACTGCAGTTCCTTCTCTAAATCCTCGCGCGAACGAAAATATGGCTGACATCGAAATAAGTGTCGAAGGAATAGTAAAGCAACTGAAATCATTCAAGAGAGGAATGTCCACTGGACCTGACTGGATACCAATTCGATTCTACACAGAGTACGCAAAAGAACTTGCCCCCCTTTTAACAGCCGTGTACCGCAAGTCTAGAGGAACGGAAGGTTCCAAATGATTGGAAAAGAGTACAGGTAGTCCCAGGTTTCAAGAAGGGTCGTCGAGCAGATGCGCAAAACTATAGGCCTATATCTCTGACATCGATCTGTTGTAGAATTTTAGTACATGTTTTTTGCTCGCGTATCATGTCATTTCTGGAAACCCAAAATCTACTCTGTAGGAATCAACATGGAGTCCGGAAACAGCAGCCGTGTGAGACCCAACTCGCTTTATTTGTTCATGAGACCCAGAAAATATTAGATACAGGCTCCCAGGTAGATGCCATTTTCCTTGACTTCCGGAAGGTGTTCGATACAGTTCCGCACTGTTGCCTGATTAACAAAGTAAAAGCCTACGAAAAACCAGACCAGCTGTGTGGCTGGATTGAAGAGTTTTTAGCAAACAGAACACAGCATGTTGTTCTCAATGGAGAGACGTGAACAGATGTTAAAGTAACCTCTGGCTTGCCACAGGGGAGTGTTATGGGACCATTGCATGTTTTGCGAATACATTGAGAGAAGGATCCTTTATTGTATGATTTTATGATAGCGGAACAAACACTGGTAGCAGTTACTTCTGTAAAATATCTGGGAGTATGTGTATGGAACGATTTGAAGTGGAATGATCATATAAAATTACTTGTTGGTAAGGCGGGTGCCAGGTTGAGATTCATTGGGAGAGTCCTTTGAAAATGTAGTCCATCAACAAAGGAGGTGGCTAACAAAACAATCGTTCGACCTATACTTGAGTATTGCTCATCAGTGTGGCATCCGTACCAGGTCGGGTTGACAAAGGAGATAGAGAAGATCCAAAGAAGAACGGCGCTTTTCATCACAGGGTTATTTGGTGAGCGTGATAGCGTTACGGAGATGTTTAGCACACTCAAGTAGCAGATTCTGCAAGAGAGGCGCTCTGCATCGCGGTGTAGCTTGCCGTCCAGGTTTCGAGAGGGTGCGTTTCTGGATGAGGTATCGAGTATATTGCTTCCCCCTACTTATACCTCCCGAGGAGATCACGAATGTAAAATTAGAGAGATTCGAACACGCACGGAGGCTTTCCGGCAGTCGTTCTTCCTGCAAACCATACGCGACTGGAACAGGAAAGAGAGGTAATGACAGTGGCACGTAAAGTGACCTCCGCCACACACCATTAGATGGCTTGTGGAGTATAAATGTAGATGTAGATCACTTCCTACAAGGCTTCTCAAAATTGCTGCTGCAATGTGCCAACACAAGCTGTCCATTTGGCAATACCTTCAGCCCTGCAATGTCTACTAGAGAATAATATACACACTTGGTATTCCAGAGTTCATTCTGACTCAGAGTTCTCCTATAAAATTCCCTTGAACCTACCCCCAGTTGCTACCAAATCATGTCCGAGCAGTTAGTTCGAGCTTTACCCGCAATCAGAGTTTTAAGAAAATTTAATAGCATACTATAGCTATGGCTAGGTGTTACTTCGAATACTAGGTCACAGTTGTCTGTGGATTGTTAAAGTTCTTCTCTCGGAATTAAGTTAAACGCATCAGATGTGGCGATATGCTGACTGAGAACTTTACTACCTTCCAGATTCATAAGAGGTGTTTCTGTGTTCTTTCTTGCTGCCATAGACCTTCTTCACATGCTACATTGTGATTCACTCACTGTGTTTGTTGGTTAGGCAGTTGTGCCATTTTGATCTCTCATGTAGATGTAATGCTGTAATTTGGATCAGTGAGGAAGCACAAGCTGCACATTAAACTACTGGTGGTGGTAACCCCATTTGTTGTAACTTCTGCCAAAGATATTTAATTTGGATATTCACAGGTGAGCTTTGAATGCTAGAAATAAAGTGCAATTATCGGCAGATTTCTTCCAAACATCTGAAAAATGGATATATAATTTCAAACAGTAACAAGACATTGTTTCTAGAAAAATAAATAAATTTATTGTGTAGAAACATTAACAGACATGAGTAAACTAAAAATAGGAACTACTAAATATGCAGAAAAAATAAGAAACAGGATCTTACTAGGTGGAGAAAAGAATGCTTTTAACTCTGATCAATCAGGGTTCAGTGTAGAAGAGCACACAGCACATACTTCCTTTTTTTTCAAAGGACATGAAAAATTGAAACAATAACACAATCACCAAACTCTTTTACTCGCAGTTATTCAGTTCAAACTGGTTCACTTGTATCACTGGGATGCGCTGTTTTACAAAATAAATAAAATTGGGGTATTCAGGTCTACAGTAAAATCAAATCTTTTCAAGCCTCATAATGTTCTTGTGTTAGCTTCTCAATCAGGTAAGACTATAACGAATGTGACAGAGACAGCAAAGGAGTTGGAAGAACATTTGAATGGAACGGACAATGTCTTGAAAGGAGGATATAAGATGAACATCAACAAAAGCAAAATGAGGATAATGGAATCTAGTTGAATTTAAATTAGGTGAGGCTGAGAGAATTAGATTAGGATACGAGAGACTTAAAGTAGTAGATCAATTTTGCTGTTTGGGGAACAAAATAACTGATGATGGTCGAAGTAGGGAGGATATAAAATGTAGACTGCCAGTGGCAAGAAAAGCGTTTATGAAGAAGAGAAATTTGCTAACATCGAGTACAGGTTTGTGTCAGGAAGTCCTCTCTGAAGGTGTTTGTCTGGAATGTAGCCATGTAGGGAAGTGAAACGTGGATGATAAATAGTTTAGACAAAAAGAGAATAGAAGCTTTCAAAATGTGGTGCTACAGAAGAACACTGAAGATTAGATGAGTAGGTGACATAACTAATGAGGTGGTACTGAATAGAATTGACGATCGATTCCTGGTCTGTCATTTATTGCTGCTTCAAGTGTTTGCAATTAACATTGAGTTACCAGCCCAAGTGGCCACTCATGCCCTTTAACGTATGTTACTACAGACCGCGAACCATGGAAGTGTCAGATTGAGTAGTTTTATTTGAACCCTTAGGTTCAAGTACTCGTCACAGTGAAACTGATATATATATATATATGATGATGCAGCTTACTCTATCCTGTGCAAGCTTTTTCAGTTCCAAGTAACTACTGCACCCTACTTCCTTCTGAATCTCTTTAGTGTATTCATCTCTTGGTCTCCCTCTACGATTTTTACCCTTCATGCTGCCCTCCAATACTATATTGGTGATCCCTTGATGCCTCAAAACCCGTGTATAAAACCATAACCGTTCAAAGGATTGACAAGGAAAAATATACTGTCACCCGGGAGAACGTGTATTTTTAGCCTGGAAAATTCTGGGAATTTTTTTTCCTTGTCCACGTATACACCCCGTCATTAGTTACGTCATCTACCCATCTAATCTTCAGCATTCATCTGTAGCACCAGATTTCGAAAGCTTCTATTCTCTTCTTGTCTAAACTATTTATCGTCCATGTTTCACTTCCATACAGGGCTACACTCCACACAAATACTATCAGTAAAGACTTCCTGACACTTAAATCTACACTACACTCGATGTTAACAAATTTCTGTTCTTAAGAAACACTTTCCTTGCCATTGCCAGGCTACATTTTATATCTTCTCTACTTCGAACATCATCAGTTATGCTCCCCAAATAGCAAAACTCATTTACTACTTTAAGTCTCTCTTTACCTAATCTAATTCCCTCAGCATCATCCGGACTTAATTTGACTACATTCCATTTTCCTCGTTTTGCTTTTGTTGATGTTCGTCTTATACCCTCCTTCCAAGTCACTGCCCAGGTCCTTTGCTGTCTCTGACAGAATTACAATGTCAACGGTGAACCTCAAAGTTTTTATTTCTTCTCCATGGATTTTAATTCCTACTCCAGGTTTTTCTTTTGTTTCCTTTACTGCTTGCTCAATATACAGATTGAATAACATCAGGGATAGGCTACAACCCTGTCTCACTCCCTTCCCAACCACTGCTTCTCTTTCATGCCCCTCGACTCTTATAACTGCCATCTTGTTTCTGTACAAATTCTAAATAGCCTTTCACTCCCTGTATTTCACCCCTGCCACCTTCAGAATTCAAATCAACATTGTCAAAAGCTTTCGGTAAGTCTACAAATGCTAGAAACGTAGGTTTGCCGTTCCTTAACCTATCTTCTAAGATCAGTTGTAGTGTCAGTATTGCCTCATGTGTGCCAACATTTCTATGGAATACAAACTGATCTTCCCCCGAGATCGGTTTCTACGTTTTTCGATTTGTCTGTGATGAATTCGTGTTAGTATTTTGCAACCGTGACTTATTAAAGTGATAGTTTGGTAAGTTTTACACCTGTCAACACCTGCTTTCTTTGGGATTGGAATTATTGTATTCATCTTGAAGTCTGAAGGTATTCCGCGTGTCTCATACATCTTCCTTGCCAGATGGAAGAATTTTGTCATGGCTGGCTCTTGCAGTGCTATCAGTAGCTCTAACAGAATGTTGTCTACTCCCGGGGCCTTGTTCCTACGTAGGTCTTTCACTCTGTCAAACTCTTCATGCATTGTCATGTTTCCCATTTCATTTTCATCTACGTCCTCCTCCATTTCCATAATATTTCCCTCAAGTACATCACCCTTGTATAAACTCTCTATATATTCCTTCCACATTTCTGCTTTGCCTTCTTTGCATAGAACTGGTTTTCTGTCTGACCTCTCTATATTCATACAGGTGGTTGTCGTTTCTCCAAAGGTCTCTTTAATTTTCCCGTTGGCATTATACACCTCAACCCTAGTGATATATGCCCCTACATCCTTACATTTGTTCTCTAGCCATCCCCACTTAGTCATTTTGCGCTTCCTGTGGATATCATTTTTGAGACATTTGCATTTCTTTTTGCCTGCTTCATTTGCTGCATTTTTGTATTTTCTCCTTTCATCAATTAAATTCAATATCTCTTCTGTTAGCCAAGGATATCTGCTAGCCCTCATCTTTTTACCTACTTGATCCTCTGCTGCCTTCACTATTTCATCTCTCAAAGCAACCCATTCTTCTTCTACTGTATTTCTTTCCCCATTTTTGTCAATCGTTCCCTAATGCTCTCCCTGAAACACCAGGTGCCCCATGGTCTTTATTTCTTGGTTGGTGAGGGGGCAGTTTTTTGGATTCAAGCCTGAACACACAACACGGTCCTCAGGTGGCGTAGATGTTCTTCAGATGTCTTTGGCAAAATGAAGTTGTCGTCCAGATAAGACGCACTGTCCATTTAAGGTGTCATTGTAGCTCGTCAATATACATTTGAAGGTGGTGGGAGCATTACGTAGTTCAAACAGCTTAACTTCTCGTAAGTGGGTGGCAGAGGGTTCATCAGACCACTTTCATTCTGTTTTTTGTAGCATTCCACTGTCAAACAGCACATTTATAAAACAAACACTTATTTTGTTACAATTATTGCTTCTCCCTGTGTAGTTGCATATCAACAAAAATATTTGTTTTCAGAGGAAGACACTGGAGATTGAAATTTCGGGAAAAGATCTTACCACAATGAAAAATGCTTTTGTTTTAATGATTGCCACCCCAACTCGCTTAACATATCCATGACACACACTCCCCTGTTTCGCAAAAATGCAAAACGAGCTGCTGCTGCTCTTTGAACTTTCTCAGTGTCCACCGTCAATCCTGTGTTATAAGGATCCTGTACCATACAGCAGTAGTCTGGCAGAGGATGGACCAGAATAAAGTTGTTTGTAATTGTAATTCCTTGATATTTAGTTGAATTCATAGCTTTCAGATTTGCAGGATTTATCATGTAAATGAAATGTAACGGATTCCTTTTGATACTCATGTAGATGACTTCACACCTTTCTTTATTTACAGTCAATTGCCACTTTTTGCACCATTTAGATATTTTGCAGAAAACATTTTGCTGTTGGTTTTGTTCTTCTGATGGTGACTTTACTAGATGATAAATGACGGTGTCATCAGCAATCAGTTTAAGATGGCTGCTCAGATTATCTTCTAAACCATTTATATAGAAGCCATAAGGGGTTAAAGAGGGCAGTCTCTTCCCACTCAGCCTTGTCAACTTTGATTTGCCGGTAGCCTCTGCGTGTCCGTGTGGTTCAGAAATATTTTGCTCCTTTCAAGCAGTCTAGGGTGTCATCAGTGCATGGGAATGGTTTTAAATACCTTTTTGTGATTTTATTGTCATTGGTAATTGCCGAAAAATGCTGTGTGCCATCCATCTCCTTCACAAGGACAGCAGGAGAGGTTGAAGGCCAATCTGAACGTTTAATGATGTCATCTTGCAGCTTCTTCTCCACTTCCACCTGGATTATCAGTAGTTCAGCCGATGACACCCCATGCAAATATTGATGTATTGGTGGATGATCCCCAGTATTAGTAGGGTGTTCTACCATGGGCCTCTTGGTATGTCAAGTCTCCACTCCACATTTAAAAGCATCTGAAAATCGCCAAAGGAAACTAACACTTGCCAATATTATTCCATTGTGAAGCCAGGTAGATTGGACTGGTTCAGGTGTTCCTACTCTAATATCTTTAGGGTTGAGTTGTGGCTGCTCATGACATTTAGTGAAGCAAAGTTCTCCTTGACCACAGACAGTGCTTATGATCGTCACTGGCATATAGATATCTTTTGGAGCCTGAGTAGCTTTTTGCCATTGATAATAGCTTCACAGTTCAGCTGAGTATCTAGAGTGATGGCTGGAACTTGTCTTGTTGATGACATTGGAATAACAATCTCTTCAGCAACAAACAACTCCCCAGAGCAGTCTTTGTGACATGTCCTTGTTGGAATGGTTTTGTCAATCTGGTGCTCTTATTTCCCACGTTTTATTACTGCTTGTGATGCCTGCAAGAAGTCCCATCCAAGAACAGACTATGATTAAATTGTGTTAAAATGACAGACTCAAAGGGCTGTGTTCTGTCAATGATGGTTATTTTTACAGTGAGTGTTCTTAATGACTGAATGTATTCCCCATTCACAGCTTAAAGTGCAATCACTTTTGTATCACTGAACTAGCTGGTGACGATAAGCATTCAACACTATAGAGAAGCATGCCATTAAATCGACAAGTGCTCGGACAGGTTGGCCAGTGATGATATCAGTGTGATTTCCTAACGACTGCCATCCATTCAGTGTCTTCTCTTCCTGTTTGGTGTATGAGAGTGGTGTGGTCGTGGCGGTCTTTCACATCTGTCACAGTCTGCAACTCGTGGTTTAGTGGCTAGTGTTGCTGCCTCTGGATCATGGTGTCCCGGGTTCGATTCCCGGCTGGGTTGGGGATTTTCTCCGCCCGGGAACTGGGTGTTTGTGTTATCATCATCATCATCCCCCCACCGGCTGGGTTTGGGATTTTCTCCACCCGGGGACTGGATGTTTGTGTCATCATCATCACAACTGTCACAAAGACTACACTTGGGAGTTGGCTATACTACTTTCGACTGAGTCTTTTTGCTACATTTCCTTGATGTACTGGCGCCACTTCGTGGATTCCTTTGTTGTTGTGTTATCCTTTAGCAGAAGAGCTGGATGGGAACCAACATGGGTTCTGAAAACAATAATTGTGTGCAACCCGGTTCGCTCTATTCGCCCACGAGACACACAAAGCAATAGATACAGGCGCCCAGGTAGATACTCTTTCCGTTACTTCTGAAAAGCATTCAATACTGTTCCACACTGCTGCTTAATGAGCAAACCATGAGCATATTGAACATCAGATAAGCTGTGTGACTGGATTGAAGAATTTCTAGCAAACAAAACACAACATGTCATTCTGAATGGAGAGAAGTCTTCAGACATAAAAGTAACTCTGGGGATGCCCCCAAGGCAGTGTTACAGGCCCATTACTTTCCACAATATAAAATGACCTAGTAGATTATGTTGGAAGTTCCATGAGGGTTTCTGTGGATAAAGGTATTGTATACAAAGTAGTTTTGATGCTAGAAAATTGTAGTAAAATGTAGTAAGATCTGCAAGTGTCGATGCTTGGTGCAGGGAGTGGCAATTGAGTCTTAACATAAACAAATGTAAGGTATTGCAAATGCATTCTATGATTACAAAATTACAGAACAATTACTGGCAGCAGTTACTTCCATAAAATATCTAGGAACATGTGGATGGAGTAATTTGAAATTGAACAACCACATAAAATTAATGATGAGTGAGACAGATGCCAGACTCAGATACATTGGAAGAATGCTTGGGAACTTTAGTCCAGCAAGACAGGAAGTAGCTTACAAATCACTCGTTAGGCCAATACTTGAATATTGCTCATCAGTATTGGACCCTTACCAGATAGGACTGATAGAGAAAATAGAGAAGATCCAAAGAAGAGTGGCACATTTTGTTACAGGTTCGTTTAGTAATTGTGAAAGCTTCATGAAGGTTCTCAGCCAACTCTAGTGCCAGATGCTGCAAGAGAGGCATTCTGCATCATGTTATGGTCTACTGATAAAGATCCGAGAGCATGCATTCTTAGAAATTCCCTCCTACATATATCTCGTGAAAAGTCCATGAACATAAAATTAGAGATTTGAGCCCACGCAAAGACTTACCCAGAAATTGTTTATTCCGTGAACCACTCGAGACTGGAACAGCAGAAAGGGGAAGTGTTACTGGTGCACAACATACCTTCTGCCATACACTATAAGATGGCTTGCGTAGTATAGATGCAGATGCCTTCTGTGAGTCCTTTCATCTAGTGAGCTTTTGTTGGCTTGTCATATTTGGATTCACAATGTGGTATGGGGTCAAAACATTTGATATATGAGATTTTGTCTTTTCCTCATGGCACTGTGCCCTGTACTTCATTTGTCCTTCCCCTAAGTGTACTTGCTGCTGGTGGTTACCAAACATTTTCTTAATTTTGGGCTGGAATTTTTCCCAGCTACCGAGCATCTCTTCATAGTTCTTGAACCACTGGGCTGTATCGTTGAAATAAAAGGAGACCTTTGCCAAACACATCAAGTCTCTAGAAAACACTGGTGGATGCATGATGCACAGCTGACTTGTTGCTGTTTTGGAATCCATTAATTTCCTGAATATATGGACCTTGGGAACAGTTTACTGCTTACATTGTGGTTACTGTCCACATAGACAATGGCATTTTTGTTGTCTAATAATTGGAGCCATGGTGATGGAGATGTTCTGAGTACCCAGCATCTCCACCAAATAGTGTCACATCTTAACTGTAGTCAAATCAAAATCTGAACACTGGGGCATCAGTGAACTACATCACCTATCACTGAAAGCATGTCTATTACGAACATCAGTGTACAGCCAGAATGGAACTGAACTGGATGCAGAGAAATATATGTAAGAAATTTTGACAAACTTCCAGAAATGATAGGTAGCAAACAACATATCATTGCCAGTGACCTGAACTGCTATGCCACACTGCTTGTAGCACATCTCATGACACTATTGTAAAAATACATAACTAGAAATTTTTAATGAAATTTAATATTCTGTTCATTTATTTTGAGGTAGTTACTTTCTCTCATACTTACTATTTATATTTGGAAGAAATTATGTGTATTAAGCTAATGTGACAGGAAACTGCTTTCTAATTACCTGAGAAGCAATTATTATACTTTTAGTTATGGTGAGAAAAAATAAGTACGTGTATTACTTAAGTATTTGCTGTAAGATAATGAGGGCAGAATGGTTTTTCCATGCCTCACTTACAAAGTTACCTACATTGCGAATTCAAGTGAAGACAAATTAATGTTAAGCAAATTGAGAGACTTGTAAGGGCAGCTGTATGTGAAGCATTTAGTGGATCAGAAAGCAGTATCTTACCTACATGAAATTATTGTGTTTGTGTGTTTGTTTGTCAGATGCTATGTGCTGTTACTTTCTTGAAACTTTCTGTATCCGTTCTCTTCAGTCTTATTGGAAGTGAAACAGTGATTCGGAAAATTTAGATTATCTTGAATGATAAGTGACACCAGACCTTTTTGTTGTACTAATCATGTAATAGCTGCAATTATCTACAGAAACGAATCTATGTTCATATTTTTGAAGTATGTGAGTATTAATTCTCATAAATTCTGATGTTACAAAAATAATGAAGTAAGTAATTGATTTTTTGCTTAGTTATGGACTTATTGAATGAGAAAAAAGGCTTGCTATCATTACATATTCATATAAAAGATTACATATGGCTAGTCATGTTCATTTGGCTGTGATTAATGGTATAAGCTCAACAATTAGTGAAATATTTGACTTAATTAAATATTTACCTTGATACAAGCATAAAAAAGTTTCATACATGTGCCAGCTTTTTTTCTTCATCTAACTTCTCCACATGCTGTAAGCTCATGGCTGCTTGGAATTTCCTTGTAGTATGGTAGTGTGTGTATATCAGGGTCACTGTTCCCAGTTATTTATAAAGCTGCTTTAAACTTGCATATTCTTGCTTTGGAGCATGTAGCATTCATTTGTGCTGCTTTCATTCTTTAATACTAGCATATAGAATGCACATATCTTGATATACACTTCTGATAAAGAAACTTAATGATTTGTAGGAAGAGTTAATACTTTATTGGCATGGGCTTTCTTCTTCTTCCTCCTCCTCCTTTTCTTCTTCTTCTTCTTCTTCTTCTTCTTCTTCTTCAGATGACTGCTTTTATTTTAATTATGTCATACATGTGATACTGTGTTGTTTTCTGCTGGTTGCACATACTAGTACTTAAATAAAGCAGTTACTGTTGCAGATAAAAGATACTTACCACTTTTAGTAATATGTTTCAATATCTGTACACTTAATTTGTGTTGCAGGAGAAAGGGTGGTGGTGGTGGTGGTGGTGGTGGTGGTAGTGGTGGTGGAGGCAGTGGTGGTTGTGGTGGTGGTGGTGGTGGTGGTGGTGGTAGTAGTGGAGATGCTGGTGGGGGAGGTCAGGCCAGGGATAACAGGTGAGGAATTTTATTTCATTAAACCATCTTCTGCTTATGATTTGTCAGAAACATCAAAATCTTTTGTACAGAGACTGTTTGTGAACAGTGAATTTGCAACACTTCAGGATAGTTCCTGTGACCAGTATTGTGTTTAATGTTTAGCAATATCAGTGGCATAAATGAAAGGAAAAGATTTGAGTATAACTTCATTGAAGGACTCTCTCATATTAAATAAGTTTGAGAATAAAATACAGTCATTGGTTGCACATAAAGGAAATTTATATCGTTTTACTGGTTTTTGCATATTAATCTGTCATCATCAGAAGCCTACAAAATTTCTTATATTATAAATCTTGGTACTTGGCAATACATGTATGTAAAGTACAAGAAGCATATTACAAAAACTTACTTAATATTGGTTTAGAAGATGTCAATATCTTCATCACAGAAGGACAGTGCCATGACGTGTCACAAAATAAACATATTGAGAGTGATAATTATGAACATGGATTGATAAACATACAGTGAATGAGTCACATTTATGCATACAGTGAAGTAGTTGTGCTAGCAGCAAGGAACATCTATAAAAGCACATAAAGTATGACTTAGGTATATAAAGGAAGTTGGAAAAAAAAGGGCATACTTCCACATAAGCTGTTGCTGAAATTAATATCTAAATGAAACGGGCTGATTTTCATCATTTTATAAGAGATGGTATAAAAATCAAATAATCTATTTCTCAGTACAAATTTAATAATCAGCTTATGTCAAAAAATAGATTCTTTTTTATTTTATACCATCTCTTATAAAATGAAGAAAATTAGAACAATTCATTTAGATATTAATGTTACCAAAAGCTGATATGAAACTATGTGCCATGTTCTTTTCATGTGTGTAATATATGACTTCCTTTATGTAGTTAATTACAATTTATATATGCTTTTGTATATGTTCCTTGCTGTTAGCAAAATAACTGTACTATCTGTATAAATGTGATTCATTCACTGTAAGTTATCAATCTGCATTTACAATTGTCATCCACAATACATACATTTTTCGATATCATGTGGCATTAGTCTTCTGTGCGGAAGACATTGACATCTGCTAAACCAATATTCAGTAAGTTTTTATAATACACCTCTTGTACTTTACATATGTCTGTGCCAATGTTCTAATGATTTGGGTTTTTGAAGGTGACTGATTAAACTGTTGAAACCATTACAGCGAAATTTCCTTAATGTGCAACTGACAACTGAATTTCATTGCCTATTTTTATTTATTTATCTCTATTCATCCACCACAGTTGCTGAAAAAATAATGGCTATGAATAAATCGTATATTAAATAAGTATCGACCAAAGTACTTTGCTTACTGTGCAATGGGAATTTCACCCTACCATGCACTTCACGGTGGTTTGTAGTGCGAAGACGTAGATATAATTTTATCTTTAAGAGTAGATTCTTAGGCTGCCACAGCATCTTTCATACTTTCATATTATGATATTTATGTGGTTGTGACAAGAAGATTATGACCATTCTTTGTGCTGATAACCTGTAGACCTTCCCTGTGAGTTTAACTAATTTACAGCTCCTAAGTTTCGAATTGAGTATTTTTATGTAGAAGGTGTGATATTCAACTATTCATCCCAGAAGGTGACAAGAGCGCACCCTATCAAAGCATCACTCTCTTTAGATTACTTTACTCAGCTGAGAAACCAAGGGCTTTATTATCAGTACTTGTTGAAAGTTTAGTTAAAGCCTATGCTTTTAAACTGAACTTTATTTAATCTGTTTTTGCTATTTATCTATGTGCATATAAATCTAGTATGACTGTGTTGTGCAGAATTAATTTAATATTGATTATGTTGCAAGGCATGTGTTCATGTCTTGTAGTTAAGGCTGTCCAACCTGCTGATTTAATCTATTCTCCTACACATATATATTCTTCTCCAAGGTCTTGTTTGTACTCAAGCAATAATTGTTAGTGTCCTTAATTTTTTTTCTATGTAGGCAGGTGTTAGCCAGGATACTTGACTGTGTTCAGTATATAATGTGCAAAGAGAGTATTGATTTGTAACTATCCGGAGTGGTTACATGTTGTGTGCATGATGGAAGGACAAAAATGGTAGGTAACGGGAAAATAGTGAAATATTCTATGGAGAAGGAAAGGAGAGGGGAAGAGGGACCAAAATTCATGGTATCACAGGACATGAAAAGTTTGCAGAAATAAGTGGACACTGTGGAAACATTGGAAACATTGGAAGAATGGAACCTTTCCCAGGTTGCCACTGCACTTGCTGACGACAGTCATCCAGGATGGTTGAGAACCATGATCCATTACTTAACATAATGCAATGCTATTCATCAGCAGTCCATGCTTCCTGGTCACAGCACCACTCCAAACACAGCCCTTTGTGTTGTTCTGTTAACAGGAGCCTGTGCACGGGATGGTAATTCTATGGGTTGGCTGCTGCTTTCCCACCATTGGTGTGACGTGACACAGAATATGTAGGGAGTCCATGGGAGTCCTTTACTTGTTCTTGGATGGCAGGTTTAGAATTAAAGTGGTTATGAATTGCTTGATACACAATACTGTGATCATAGGTGATTGACTGGGAACTTGACATTGAGTATGCCTGCCCTCACAGTCCCATGTGGTTTAACATTGGGCTGTTGTTACAACCTGAATGCTCAGAAAATGTGGATATTGCATGATTTGGCTAGTCGGCCAATTGGAGACCCAAAATTAGGTCCCTTTCAAACTGTTTGACCGGTGGTGATAATGTTGCCTCACATGAGTATGTGGCATCTCCATGTCCTTCACAGTGATCATTCAGTGTCTGATACTGTTCACACCCGTTTTATATACCCTACCAGGCCTAGTAACAATACTAAAAACAAACAAAAGTACTGCCTCCTGGTGGCCATTCTACCTGTTAGAGATTTGCAACTGTAATCATTAACGTGTGTGTACATAATTACATTGGCATGACTTCTGGGTCTTCACAATTTTTATCAGGCAGTGTTTTTCAGGTATGAGAGCAATAACTGCAAAGGATTAACTAACTTAAACTTTTGGGAAAGAGTAGGCCAAATCAGTAAAAGGATTTAAATCTGTGGCAACAAGCCTCTGGCTGTGAGGAATCTTTTTGTGCTGGAAAGTGAAAATGACTCTTCACAAGCAAAAACATGTTTATTTGGATTGAGAGGAATGACTATGTTAATTTTCTTTTACGAGAACAGAGAGCTTTTATCAGTGTCTGGTTGGAAAGAAACTGGTATTTTCGGTCAGTTACGTGGTCATTTTGTTATTCATATTAGACAGCTGAGTACATTTTATGTAACAGAAACTCCTGTTATTGCTGAGAGAGTGCTGTATTATGTGGGTTATCATGCAGCTTCAACTACTTTTTAACTAATGATTTTTCCCAGAGCACCTTTGTTGAGCAAGGGTTACTCGAGACACAGGTCATCTGTTTCCTTTTGCACTTAAGATTAATGATTTTCCTTCAACAGCTGTCACCGTGCTCTTTATTTATTATTTTTGTATTCCCATTTTTGTTTCAGTTTGTCTCTGTTAAACGTCATTGTGTGTGGTGTTGCATAATGAACAGTGATCAAGAGGTTGTGTATTATAGGGATAAAATTATGACTCATTTATCTCTGTTTTTAGTTAAAGAATGCTAATTATATTGTATTGTAAAGCTGCTTTTTCAACCCTGGCTTAATTTTCATTTTCAGGAGTGTAAGCAGAGACAGATTATACAACCATGATGGTTTGGATGACAAAAATACCTTCACCACAGCTAGTGAAAGAAATAGAGTAAGAGGTTCCAGTAATGAACGGACTAGAAATAGAGTTCCTAGCGGAGACAGAAACAGAGGAAGAGGTCACAGTAATGAGAGAAACAGAAACAGAGGTCTCAGTAGTGAAAGAGGCAGAAATAGAGGTCTAAGTCCTGAAAGGAAGGGTGGGGACATGGGAAGAAATAGGGGCCCTAGCTGGGAGCGTAACAGAAACAGAGGATCGAGTCGTGATAGGAAAGGTGGTGGAGACAGAGACAGAAACCGTCATCGAGGCCTGAGTCATGAGAGAAACAAGAACAGAGGACCGAGCACAGAACGAGGAAAAAGCAGATGTCTGAGCCCAGATAGGACAAGAAACAGGGGAATGAGTCCTGGCAGGGGAAGAATAATCAGTCCAGAGCGGAATAGGAATCGTGGCCTTAGTCCAGAAAAGGCCAGGAACAGCAGAGGTACTAGTGCAGACCGTAACAGAAATCGAGGACATAGTAGTGACAGGAAAGGAGGTGGTGGTAGTGGCAGGAATAGAGGTGGTAGTGGTGAAAGGAAACGTAATCGAAGTGGAGAACGTAGAGGACGTCGTCGAGGTGGTCGTGGGGTGAGCAGAGAGAGGAGAGCTGCTGCAGCCGAATCAAAGGGAGCACCTTCAGGATCATCTGCAGCAGTTCCACCACCTTCACATCCAAATGTGGCTGGCATATTGATACTGCCACCAGGAGAACAGACCCAGCCAGCAGGCCTGGTTCACCATCAGCAGCAGTCTACAGTGCAGCAACAAACAGTTGGAACCTATGTTGTCCCACAGCACAGGCAACTCTTTGATCCAAGCAACCCTGGGAAGCCCATTATCGTGCCACGTACAAATACTCGTTCTGCAAGGTGTGTAATCTGTTCAATATTTATTTCTAGTAGAATTCTTGCTCCATTAATTTATTTGTCTATAATTTGAAAGAGTATGCTTTCATTTTGCATATCATTCAGGGTGTATAGACCCCAAAACAACCGGGAAAAACCCAGGAATTTTTTCATCCAGTAAACCCTGGGAATTTTTTAAGATACTGGGAATTTTTCATTATTTTAGTTTCCAGTTAAATATCTTTAATTTTGCCTGGTAAGAACTGATGCAGCAGTAGAACATAAACGATAAAATAATGCCAAAATAAAACTTGAGTTGCTAAGAAAATGGGCCATTTACAACAATTAAACACAGTGCACGTATGAGTATCTGCTGACAGCAAAATGTGTAAAAGGCTTTAGGACAAAGACTATGCAATACCTCATAACAGCAAAGTGCTTTCGATGAGCGTGAAGTTACAACAGTGTACATTTCTAACAAGTCACAGGAAAATGTTGCGAATGATGGTTTGAGAAGCCTTACCTTCTTTTTCACAAGACAAATTATGTTACATGTGAGAATGTGCAATGAATTTCTTAAATCATGGAGCATCTGATTCTTTCAAAACTTAACCCTTTGAGAACAAGCCACTTACCAAAAAAAAAAATCATTTAAAAATTTACTGACATACTTGTGTTTGAAATTTCTTAAAGGGTAACACATGCTACAAAAGATGAATCTTCAAGGTCAGTTTTTCATTTTTATTTTAGTAGTTTTAATAGTTTAGTTATTTTTGTAGGTTATAAATTATGCGATAACAATGACAAAAAGTCTAATTATTCATAGTTCTTGAACATTTTCACAGTAATCAGCTTTTCTATGGAAAAGTCAAAGTACTCAACAGAACATGTATTCAGCCAAGTAACCCACAAAATGTTCAGTGCACAGTAGGGAAATTAACAGTCGTGCTTGACAGAAATATTAAGCTGCTGCAATTTAAGCTGTGATCTTAGGATAATGCCTAACCACACTCTTGGGGAAAAAAGCAAAAAAAAAATTTTTTGAAGACTAGTATTATACAGCTTTACTTGATGAAAAATATCATCTAGCAGTCGTATTTTGCAAAGCAAAAACACTCATTATTATGCCATATTTTTCTGAATTTATGGTTGATTGCCAGGCCTCTCGGAGCACTTCTACGATTTCTCTTTTCGCATCATAGCAGGGACATCACTTTTCTTATAGTTTGTTGTTCTGTTTGTTTGAAAATTATCATGCTGAATTTGGTGAATTCATATTTATACTTTCGGTGTAGGTATTAAAATCCATGGAGAAGAAATAAAAATGCTGAGGTTTGCCGATGACATTGTAATTCTGTCAGAGACAGGAAAGGACTTGGAAGAGCAATTGAACGGAATGGACAGTGTCTTGAAAGGAGGATATAAGATGAACATCAACAAAAGCAAAACGAGGATAATGGAATGTAGTCGAATTAAGTCGAGTGATGCTGAGGGAATTAGATTAGGAAATGAGACACTTAAAGTAGTAAAGGAGTTTTGCTATTTGGGGAGCAAAATAACTGATGATGGTCGAAGTAGAGGGGATATAAAATGTAGACTGGCAATGGCAAGGAAAGCGTTTCTCAAGAAGAGAAATTTGTTAACATCGTGTATAGATTTAAGTGTCAGGAAGTTATTTCTGAAAGTATTTGTATGGAGTGTAGCCATGTATGGAAGTGAAACATGGACGGTAAATAGTTTGACAAGAAGAGAATAGAAGCTTTTGAAATGTGGTGCTACTGAAGAATGCTGAGGATTAGATGGGTAGGTCACGTTACTAATGAGGAGGTATTGAATAGAATTGGGGAGAAGAGGAGTTTGTGGCACAACTTGACAAGAAGAAGGGATCGGTTGGTAGGACATGTTCTGAGGCATCAAAGGATCACAAGTTTAGCATTGGAGGGCAGTGTGGAGGGTAAAAATCGTAGGGGGAGACCAAGAGATGAATACACTAAGCAGATTCAGAAGGATGTAGGTTGCAGTAAGTACTGGGAGATGAAGAAGCTTGCACAGGATAGAGTAGTATGGAGAGCTGCATCAAACCAGTCTCAGGACTGAAGACGACAACAACAACAACTACTACTTTCGTAACACCAAAATACTCAGTGTACGTGTTACCACACATTAAAAGTCTTTCCAAAATGTCCAGTAAGACTCCTCTTACACGAGGTTCTGGGTGACTTTTCTTTACTGTACCCCCTTCCCCAAATCTCTCCAGTTCCTTTCCTTCACCCCTCTTTGTTCCCCTTCAACTCACCTGCCAGAAGAAGAAGAAGAAGAAGCCACTTGCTCCAAAAGCTCATAAAAGTTAAATCTTTTTTTGTGTGTATTCTCCTGCCACTGCTTGGTGAGTAGATTTTTTTTTTTTTGTCTGTGCATTTATGTTAGTTTGCTTAACCAGTATGAGAGACCAGTGGACAATCATTGGCAAATTACGTTTATGTTATATTCCCTGTGCTGCTTTTAAGTAGTAGTACTGGCTGTGGTACTGTTTTAAGTTCCTTGTTCGATATTTACATCGAAGCAGCAGTGATGGAAATAAAATATAGATACGGTATTGGGATTAAAATTTGGGATGAAAGAATATCAATAATAAGATTCTCTGGTAACATTGCTATCCTCAGTGAAAGCGAGCATGAGTTACAGGACATACAGAATGAACACTCTACTGAGCACAGAATATGGCTTGAGAGTAAATCAGAGAGATACAGAAGTGATGGGGACTAGGAGACAAGGGATTTATGAGGAACTTAGGATCAAAACTGGCGACTGCAAAGTACACACAGTGAAGGAATTACTGTGAAAGAAAAATAATGTACAATGGACAAAGCAAGGACAACATGAATTGCAGGGTAGCATAGGAAAAGAGGGCATTCCTTATCTGTGAAAATGTCCAAGCATTAAACATAGGTCTTAATTTGAGGAAAAAATCTGAGAATGTAGGTTTTGATCACACCATTCTATGAAAGTGCAACAGGGATTGTGGAAAACTGGGTGAGTATCAAAGAATTTGAGATGTACTGTATAAGGACATT
The DNA here is from genome assembly GCF_021461385.2 of Schistocerca piceifrons. Taxonomy (NCBI): domain Eukaryota; kingdom Metazoa; phylum Arthropoda; class Insecta; order Orthoptera; family Acrididae; genus Schistocerca; species Schistocerca piceifrons. The sequence goes on along the minus strand of NC_060138.1, from coordinate 393,273,185 downwards.
GAAAATTAGGTGGTCTGACAAGAAGTGAGCTGGTTCTCCACAGAATTGGCAAGGAGAAAAAACCTGGAAAAGATTGACAAGGAGAAGGGACAGGCATCAAGGAATAACTTTTATGGTACTAGATGGTAAAAAAAGAACATTAAATTGAGAATAAATCCAACAAATAATTGAGAATGTTAGGTGGAGGTGTTACTATGAGATGATGTTGGCCTAAGAGAGGAATTCATGGTGAGCCACATTAAACCAGTCTGAAAAATTAGGGTTTTTGTGCTGATACCAGCTTTTTGGGCAGACATCAGCTTTGTCCTTGGAGAGAAAGAAATTAATGAAAATAAACATTTCATAAGTTGTTCACATATTTGTTGCATGGAATTCTGACTTCAACTTGCTGCTTTGAACTGTATTCAAAATAGTGACTCTAGCATAACATCAGTTACTGCAAAAGATTTCCCAAAGATGTATGAAAAGTCTCCACAGTGGTCACTAACATTCTGACTTCCACATGCCAGATAGATGTAAGTGAGCTGTGCGATGCTATTGTGAAGGAACAACTGAAGGGGGAGAATATTCACATGCAGCAGGTTTCGCTGTAACCGTGCAAGTATTTTTTGCCGTTCAGAGCCATTTGTTCTTGGTTCAGTCAATTGTTGCCACCGTCAACCAAATGAAATGACAACTTCCGTCAAAAGGATGGAGGGATGTTCCTTAACGACTTTAGTGAAAATATGAAGAATAGAATTAAGAGTCTGGAAAGCTTTCCTTATCATCGTGATCTTCCAGTGTAATTCTATGCCAAGTGGATCAGTTTTGAAGGAGGTCCCTGCTCAGATTGACCATGTCTGAATCCAGTGAAGTTTTTTAAGTGGGTTGGATGGATAGATGAGAAGTTTCAGCTTGATACGCCCTTAGGTTCCATTTCTAGACTTGTAGATAGGGGTCATAAGTTGGAATCACCTATAAGTGTTACTTTAGAACACTTTGGATAACTTTTATGAAATGTAGCTTACTTTAAACTTATAACTGGCAGTTAAAAGAAAATGAGTGAGATGGGGAAAAAGTGAATACTCACTATAACTGTTACTCCATTTATCCCACTATGAGGCAACCCAGTCAAAGTCTTCATGAAAAAATAGTTGTAGTTGCCTACGGAACCATGACTTTACCCAAGTGTGCACCTCTGCATCTCAGGAAAAATCAGTGGCTATGAATGTCTTTTTTTAGGGCTCCAAAAATAAGGAAATCACATGGGGAAAGGTCGGGACTGTATGAAGGATGTGTAAGGGCTTCCCAGCAAAACTTCTGCAGCATGCTTGGGACAACCTTGGCAACAAGTGGTCGGGCATTTTTTTTTTACTTTTTTTCTATCTGTTTCATTTTCACTTGACTGCCCCCTTACACAAGTCCCTGCTTTTGTATACTTGAACAGATTATCATGCTGTCTAAGAATATATTACTGATTGGGTTCTTGTAAAAACTGTACTACATCAAAAATGGCAGAAGATTCATTGACGGCTTTGAGAGCCCATCTTTAACAAGCCATAAATCAGCCATAAATCATAGTTTTATGGGTGGATTCAGCCAAGAATTGGTAATACTATACACAACCATGCTGTCTATCGCTTTTTGTACAATAGCCTCTGCCCTCGGTCAAAATATGCACTTGCAAATTTGATGAACACATTTTGGGTGCCGGGGTTTGAGAGCTCTATCTTTTTTTCTTTCTGTTTCTAGAAAGAGTATACTTTAAGCTCCAGTAGTTACATTATTCAGTTTTTGGTCCACATCTACATACGACTGAAGAACGTTGCTCAAAGTTACTACTCTTCATTGTTGTTGTTGTTGTGGTCTTCAGTCCTGAGACTGGTTTGATGCAGCTCTCCATGCTACTCTATCCAGTGCAAGCTTTTTCATCTCCCAGTACCTACTGCAACCTACATCCTTCTGAATCTGCTTAGTGTATTCATCTCTTGGTCTCCCTCTACGATTTTTACCCTCCACGCTGCCCTCCAATAGTAAATTGGTGATCCCTTGATGCCTCAGAACATGTCCTACCAACCGATCGCTTCTTCTGGTCAAGTTGTGCCACAAACTTCTCTTCTCCCCAATCCTATTCAATACTTCCTCACTAGTTATGTGATCTACCCATCTAATCTTCAGTATTCTTCTGTAGCACCACATTTCGAAAGCTTCTATTCTCTTCTTGTCCAAACTATTTATCGTCCATGTTTCACTTCCATACATGGCTACACTCCATACGAATACTTTCAGAAATGACTTCCTGACACTTAAATCAATACTGGATGTTAACAAATTTCTCTTCTTCAGAAACGATTTCCTTGCCATTGCCAGCCTACATTTTATATCCTCTCTACTTCGACCATCATCAGTTATTTTGCTCCCCAAATAGCAAAACTCCTTTACTACTTTAAGTGTCTCATTTCCTAATCTAATTCCCTCAGCATCACTCGACTTAATTCGACTACATTCCATTATCCTCGTTTTGCTTTTGTTGATGTTCATCTTATATCCTCCTTTCAAGACACTGTCCATTCCATTCAACTGCTCTTCCAAGTCCTTTGCTGTCTCTGACAGAATTACAATGTCATCGGCGAACCTCAAAGTTTTTATTTCTTCTCCATGAATTTTAATACCTACTCCGAATTTTTCTTTTGTTTCCTTTACTGCTTGCTCAATATACAGATTGAACAACATCGGGGAGAGGCTACAACCCTGTCTTACTCCCTTCCCAACCACTGCTTCCCTTTCATGTCCCTCGACTCTTATAACTGCCATCTGGTTTCTGTACAAATTGTAAATAGCCTTTCGCTCCCTGTATTTTACCCCTGCCACCTTTAGAATTTGAAAGAGAGTATTCCAGTCAACATTGTCAAAAGTTTTCTCTAAGTCTACAAATGCTAGAAACGTAGGTTTGCCTTTCCTTAATCTTTCTTCTAAGATAAGTCGTAAGGTCAGTATTGCCTCACGTGTTCCAGTGTTTCTACGGAATCCAAACTGATCTTCCCCGAGGTTGGCTTCTACTAGTTTTTCCATTCGTCTGTAAAGAATTCGTGTTAGTATTTTGCAGCTGTGACTTATTAAGTTGATAGTTCGGTAATTTTCACATCGGTCAACACCTGCTTTCTTTGGGATTGGAATTATTATATTCTTCTTGAAGTCTGAGGGTATTTCGCCTGTTTCATACATCTTGCTCACCAGATGGTAGAGTTTTGTCATGACTGGCTCTCCCACGGCCGTCAGTAGTTCCAGTGGAATATTGTCTACTCCGGGGGCCTTGTTTCGACTCAGGTCTTTCAGTGCTCTGTCAAACTCTTCACGCAGTATCATATCTCCCATTTCATCTTCATCTACATCCTCTTCCATTTCCATAATATTGTCCTCAGGTACATCGCCCTTGTATAGACCCTCTATATACTCCTTCCACCTTTCTGCTTTCCCTTCTTTGCTTAGAACTGGGTTTCCATCTGAGCTCTTGATATTCATACAAGTCGTTCTCTTATCTCCAAAGGTCTCTTTAATTTTTCTTTAGGCGGTATCTATCTTACCCCTAGTGAGATAGGCCTCTACATCCTTACATTTGTCCTCTAGCCATCCCTGCTTAGCCATTTTGCACTTCCTGTCGATCTCATTTTTGAGACGTTTGTATTCCTTTTTGCCTGTTTCAGTTACTGCTTTTCATACGTGGTGTATATGCTCAAAGTTGCTGAGTAAACAGATAGTAAAATTTAAAAAAAAAACTGCTTTTATGTCAACAAAAATAAAAGCGTAGTTATGTAAAAATCACTTTCAAGCTATAAGCAATGATAAACAAATGAAAATCCAGAAATTTAGAGTTTGAAGCACACTGTAAAACTGGAATAATTATTTCCGCTTCAGACTCTGTCTTGCTTAGTTTCTAAGTAAACATATTGCCATCCTGTTGTTGTTGAGGGTGCTTTTGTGGTTTTAGATATGTGTTGCTCTGGAATCCAGCAAGTAACTTTAGTAGGTGGCCTGGGGAAGGAATGAGCAGGACCAACATGGGGATGTCCTAATGAAACTTCACATACATTTCCCACCCACCAAGTATTGTCATACATACAACCAAAATACTGCCCAGGTTATAATATAGTTGAAACAGCTGAAGTTTCTTAATCTGCTTTAAATGCTTTAACTGTGAATGCTGCAGTGTCATTGGAAACTCTGCTTGCACTCTTCTTGTTTAAATTGGTGGGCTTCAACTTTTCTCTTGTTCCAACAAGTCTGTGGCGTTGGGCAAACCTCCTTTTCTGATAAAGTTAAATTTGTTCACTTTCTTTATGTGTAACAAAAATTGATTCCTGAAATGGCTTCATTGCAGAACTTAAACAGGTCAAGACGTGTCAATATTTGGTTATCTAAAGGCCTCAGCAAATTAACATGAACTGCCAGTCTCCTAGCTGTTCCTCCAATTCCGTCACAAGGAGAATCCTTGGCTGATTACAAAGAAATTCCATTCAGCAGAGATAACAAATTGCTTTTCATGCAGACATAAATTGATATTCTTGAAATTCTTTCATTGGGACAGCAGATCTATCTCTACTATTGTTTTTCTCAAATATTTAATCAGCCTCATTATGAATGCATAAACTGCACTGTTTTCAAAATGATGTAGGCAGTCACTAATAATACAGACACTGATATTCATTAGCTCTTGACCACAAAAATAAACTACAAGCGAACGTCCTTGCCACAGTGGTGACACTGGTTCCCGTCAGGTTAGCATTTGGATGGGTGACCATCCAGTGTTCTGAGTGCTACTGACAAACAGGGTGCACTCAGCCCTTGTGAGGCAAACTGAAGAAGTATTTGATAGAGCAGTAGCAGCTGTGGTCTCGTAAACTGACATACACCTTGAAGAAGAGTGGTTTGCTGACCACGTGCCCCTCCATATATGTATCCAGTGATGGCGGTGGGTTGAGGATGACGCAGCAGCCTGTTGGCACCGTTGGGCTTACATGGCTTTTTCGGCAGAGTTTGGCTTAGTTTAAAGTAAACCACAAAGGGGTGTAATGTGGCTTGGCTCTTCTCCCAATGAAACCCTTATACAGCATCTTGAATGAGACATGAATAGTTCTCAGCAAGATCCTTCAAAATGAACACTTCACCATCCGCAAGGTTTTCTTTCAGGTGCCTTGGATATGAACTTTGGTGTTTTCAAATGAAATGGTGCCTTGTCAGATCATTAATTTGTGGAACCAGTTCCTCTATAAACTCTGCCACAGTTCCACCACATGACTCTAGTATGTCCCTGTCAATATGATTCAAAGGTTTGTAATCTATCATTTATTCTGGATCATATTCTTTGGAAACCTCTACCAGATAAGTATTACACTTTGGCTTGAGATTACAAAATTTTGAAAAGCCCAATTCACTGCTGTGTTATATAGAAAGACTGTGTGCATTCTATCAAGTTAAGTAGTAGTAGTAGTAGTAGTAGTAGTAGTAGTAGTAATTTCTACTTAATGATTTTTTTCCCCGCCCAACCATACTGCTATGTAATCATTTTTTTCCTGGCAGAGCCGAGAAAATTCATCATCTACAAAGAACTTGAGGACTTGATGTTTGATCTTATCGAAACTTTTTCCCTAACATCGTGCAGATACTGCCAAGATGCCAGCCTCAACCTCTAGCTTCCTTGCTTGCTTGACCAATCTTGCACAAACACTAAATTCTTTGGTTTTCTGTTCTATACTCCAGCTACTATTAACCAGTATCAAAATTTGAACTTTATTGGGCTGACTCAAGTGACACACTTCAGTTTTTAGTTCATTAATTAAAATGTCTGTGTTGTTACATCTCTGGGATTGCTTCACCATTTGTGTTTCCACATCAGTAGAGCTCACACCAGCAGCTGCTGTTATAGCCTTCGTGATGGCACCTTGTGCTTTCTGAACTTCCTGTCTTACGTAACCCATTGAAACCCATTCACTAATTCATCAAAGCTTTAAAGGTGAGTCTCCAAAGATGCTAGTGTAGTATTCACTGTAAAGCAAATGCCAGCTTCGTCTATATAATCAGTAGACCTGGAATAGTGCTCATTTTGAGGCTGTAGTTCCTTATGAGGAAATTCTTGTGTTCAACTGGGACAAAGCTTCTGGCTAGGCTTGAAAACTTTATTAGTCAACAGTTCCTACTTCTCACCATAGAAATGTCAACTTTGTGTTTTCCAATTGGATTACAGCAGCTATTTTGTAGAAATAAAATTTTTTTCATCAGCAGAACATTATGGTATGAATGAATTTGGGTACCTTTTGTAAAGTCCAGCCTAGATATGAGTTTTAAAAGCTCTTTGTCAGACTTTTCATTCAATGGCTTAAACTGACTTTTACCTTAATAAAACTTTGATATCAGCGTCATCGCGATCACCAAAAACCAAATCAGTGCCATCTCGATCACCAAAAACCAAATGTCATGCGCTTCTTTATTTATTTCACAAAACATAAATTTGTTCAGTCACTAAACTTTCTAAGAGCAAGCTAGTTATAAGATCAACACCAGAGGGGAATTGACAGTTCATAGAAAGTACAGGACTATTCAAAAAAAGAACAGATTTCAAACATTTATTGCTTCTAAACTACAAAAGATAGAAACACAATTCCAACTTTCCGAGAAAGAGAAAAATTTTCATGCATTCAATGTGAGAACCATGTATTACACACACACACAAAGTAGCTGGTTTCTCATCATCAAATTCACAACTTTGACAATGCAGTATCACAGGCTTTGAACAATGTCATTCATAGGGGGATAAAAATGTAGTCTTTCAGGTAACTCCACAGGTAAGTTACAAGGTGTGAAGTTTGGAGACCTGGGAAGCTACCGGTGATAAAATCCCGTCCTGGAACGGTGTCGTTCAGGTAACGTCAGACGTGCTTTGATAAATTTTCAGTAATGAATTTACAAAACCTTCTGGGAGTCATGTCATCCATAAGTAGACATGGGTCTAAAATTTAACTGTATAGATTCTGAAGCTTAAACCATACACTTTGTAAACATAGCAAGATTAAAACAGTGTTTAGCAACATATTTAACAATGTTTTGTGTTGTGTGCAATTTCTTCAGGGATGAATTTACAAAAAATTGATAGTAGATGTGGATTTTCATTTGTTTTATTGCTGATTATTGCTTGAAAGTTGATTTGCCTGTAACTACACTTGTATTTTTGACATATGATCAGTTTTTACTGATTTTACTTTCTGTTTGCTTATTATCTTTCTAGTGCGTTTACTCTGTGTATGAGAAGTAATAACTCAGCAATGTTTTCTAGCCATAAGCAAATATGAGTCAAAAATTTAACTATATAGCTTCTGGAGCTTAAGGAATACTTTTTCTAGATATAGCAAGATAAAAATTAAAAGATATAAAGTTGAGTTTTGGGCCACCACAACTATCCAAAATTTGGCACTCAAAATGTTTTCATCAAATTTGCATGAACATATGCTTTGATAGAGATGAACTAAGGCTATTGTGTGAATAGCACTGTGTGTCATGTTACAAATTCTTGACTGAATCGGTCCATAAAATTACGATTACTGCTGGTTAAAGATGGGTCCTCAAAGTCGCACAATCAGTTATCTGTAGAGTCAGGATAAATAAGTATTAAAATGACAAAATACACTCCTGGAAATTGAAATAAGAACACCGTGAATTCATTGTCCCAGGAAGGGGAAACTTTATTGACACATTCCTGGGGTCAGATACATCACATGATCACACTGACAGAACCACAGGCACATAGACACAGGCAACAGAGCATGCACAATGTCGGCACTAGTACAGCGTATATCCACCTTTCGCAGCAATGCAGGCTGCTATTCTCCCATGGAGACGATCGTAGAGATGCTGGATGTAGTCCTGTGGAACGGCTTGCCATGCCATTTCCACCTGGCGCCTCAGTTGTACCAGCGTTCGTGCTGGACGTGCAGACCGCGTGAGACGACGCTTCATCCAGTCCCAAACATGCTCAATGGGGGACAGTTCCGGAGATCTTGCTGGCCAGGGTAGTTGACTTACACCTTCTAGAGCACGTTGGGTGGCTCGGGATACATGCGGACGTGCATTGTCCTGTTGGAACAGCAAGTTCCCTTGCCGTTCTAGGAATGGTAGAACGATGGGTTCGATGACGGTTTGAATGTACCGTGCACTATTCAGTGTCCCCTCGACGATCACCAGTGGTGTACGGCCAGTGTAAGAGATCGCTCCCCACACCATGATGCCGGGTGTTGGCCCTGTGTGCCTCGGTCGTATGCAGTCCTGATTGTGGCGCTCACCTGCACGGCGCCAAACACGCATACGACCATCATTGGCACCAAGGCAGAAGCGACTCTCATCGCTGAAGACGACACGTCTCCATTCGTCACTCCATTCACGCCTGTCGCGACACCACTGGAGGCGGGCTGCACGATGTTGGGGCGTGAGCGGAAGACGGCCTAACGGTGTGCGCGACCGTAGCCCAGCTTCATGGAGACGGTTGCGAATGGTCCTCGCCGATACCCCAGGAGCAACAGTGTCCCTAATTTGCTGGGAAGTGGCGGTGCGGTCCCCTACGGCACTGCGTAGGATCCTACGTTCTTGGCGTGCATCCGTGCGTTGCTGCGGTCCGGTCCCAGGTCGATGGGCACGTGCACCTTCCGCCGACCACTGGCGACATCGATGTACTGTGGAGACCTCACGCCCCACGTGTTGAGCAATTCGGCGGTACGTCCACCCGGCCTCCCGCATGCCCACTATACGCCCTCGCTCAAAGTCCGTCAACTGCACATACGGTTCACGTCCACGCTGTCGCGGCATGATACCAGTGTTAAAGACTGCGATGGAGCTCCGTATGCCACGGCAAACTGGCTGACACTGACGGCGGCGGTGCACAAATGCTGCGCAGCTAGCGCCATTCGACGGCCAACACCGCGGTTCCTGGTGTGTCCGCTGTGCCGCGCGTGTGATCATTGCTTGTACAGCCCTCTCGCAGTGTCCGGAGCAAGTATGGTGGGTCTGACACACCGGTGTCAATGTGTTCTTTTTTCCATTTCCAGGAGTGTATGTACATATCATATGGGCTTAAAAATATCAAACCATGGAATAGGCACAATAAAAAGACTTTCACAATGATCAACAAGGCATTTGTCGAAAACACACGCACGCACACACACACACACACACACACACACACACACAAAATGACCACAAACTGTTTTTGCATCCATATTTTATATTTCAAGCCAAAAACGGCTATTTTCAAATAAACTACACTTCATTACACCAAAAACAATCAGTTTTAGGCTTCTTTAGTGTCTCTGGCTCAATCAGTTTTAGGCTTCTTTAGTGTCTCTGGCTTTATTTATGTTATTGCAATACATTTTTTTTTTTTAATTTTTCAGAACTATTTCCGTTTGAATGTAACAGTGCTTTTTACTGACTTAAAGATCTCCCTACATCACAGGGTGTGATTGGAGCAAACTTAAATTTGCACAATTCTGGAAGTGAGTTTGGGACATCAAGTTTGTCATTCGTTTGCACAGCATATGGTTAATTTTTGTCAGCAGGTTAAAATATTTATTTTTCCTCAAATACATAGTTCAATTTTTGGTTTAAATCTCAGCAACGAGTCCTCCTGCTTCGCTAATTTTCGTTTTTATGCCTTCAATAATCTTCACATGGCTTTCAGTCAAGTTGAAACATTTTCCAGTGCCTTAATCTGACGCAATAAAAAAACAGTTATTGCTTTTGATGTACACTGAATCACTCTGTGAAGTATCATTTTTAAAAATTGAAAAATAATTCTTTTAATGTAACTGAAATGCTCAACATAGTATTCAGCTGCTTCTAGCCATGTACCCCGAAGTGTCAGCACTGGTTCTGGTGGCAAAATAATATCGGGATACTTTGAGATCTGGGAGCTTTAAAAAATATTACTCTCACGTTTGATATTAAAATATACATTTTTGTAATTGATCTTTATGCATTCAGCTAATCTATTTATTGTATGTGCCAAGCACATTACATGATCATTTAAGGACATAAAACATTCAGTACATCGGCAGTTTTTACCATATAAGGAGCAGCATTGGTAACTAACAAGAAAATTTGTGTTTTATGCCATTAGCCCATAAAAGACTCTTAGCATCATTAAAGAGCTTTGCTGATGTTTGACGGTTACATTTAGGAAGTTCTTCACATACCAACAGACAGGATTTGCTCGATTTATCTTCAAATAATCGTCCAATTAGTACATTACCAATGCACCACCCTTGGGTGCCTGTAGTCTCATCGATTGCAACCTATGTAGGATCATCCTGAATTAAGTCTCGAATTGACACCAAACAAGCCTTACAAACGCTGCTGACTTATTTCTTTTCTAAGTGTATCAACAACGTAAGAAAACACAGATAGCTATTTACCGTGAAGAAGACACGTCAAGTTGCAGACGGGCACAATTGAAAGGACACTTACATATAGCTTTTGACCACAGCCTTTTATCAGACACACACACACACACACACACACACACACACACACACACACGTGCGCAACCGCCAACATCTCATACCAGAATGCAACATCATATGGGATGCAAGCAGCAATATGGAGGGGTGGGGAAGGGGGAAGGAGAAAGGATGGTAGTATACATGTGGGGAGAGAGACGAGTGCTTGGCTGGTGGAGTGTGCAGGGCTAGACTGCGAATAGGTGCAGAATCAGGAGGTTGTGGGGCACGTAGGTGGGAATAACAGGAACAAAAAAGGAGAGGAGTGGGAAAAGATGGGTGGATGTATTGGCAGAGGACTGCAAACAAACAGGGTGGAAGATGAGAATGGGGAGGAGATGATAGGACAGAGGGGGTGAGAACTGTTTCATGGAGAGTTTGGGGACAATATGTTATCGTAGGTTGAGGGCAGGATGATTACAGGAGTGGAGAATGTGTCATAACCATAACTCCCATCTCTGCAGTTGAGAAGGATCCAGACAGCTCAGGTAGAGAAGCAGCCATTGAAATCAAGTGTGTGATGTTGAGCTGCTTGTTGTGCAACAGGGTGGTCTATTTTACTCAAGGACACAGTTTGGTGGTGACCATTCATCATCCTGATGGACTGGTGGTTGGTACTCACACTAATATAAAAAGCTGTGCAGTGATTGCAGCAGACCTGGTAAATGACATGGCTGCTTTCACAAGTGGCATGGCCCCTGATTGGGTAGGAAAAACCTGCGGCAGGACTGGAATAGGAGGTGCTGGGTGGGTGGATTGGACAGATTTTCCACCTGGGTCTTCCACAGGGATATGGTCCTTGTGGCAAGGGGTTGGGATTGAGGGTGACAGATGGACTAGGATGTTGTGGAGGTTGAGTAGACGATAGAACACCACTTTAGGAGGGGTGAGAAGTATCTCCAGTTGGATGTCCCTCATTATAGGGGATGATGATAGGTAATCAACTCCTGGTGAAGAATGTGGTTCAGTTATTCTAGTCCGGGGTGGTACTGGGTGATGGAGACACTCCTTTGTGGCTGGTTTTTGGGGTTGTGCGAGGATTTGGGGCAAGAGGGGGAAATGGAGCACGAAATCTTTTTGCGGACTAGGTCTGGGGTTAGTACCTGTCTGTGAAGGTCTTGGTGAGATCCTCAGCATACCGAGAAAGGGAGATAGACATTTTCCAATTAGCCAGGCTATTGGGGGGGAGGGGGGGGGGAGATTTTTTTTATGTGAAAGGGATGACAGCTGTCAGAATTCAGGTGCTGTTGTTGGATTCAATATGGACAGAGGTGTGGATGAAGCAATCAGAGACGAGGAGATCAACATTTAGGAAGGTGGCACACTGGGTTGAGGAGGATCATGTGCAGTGGATAGGAGAGAAGGTGTTGAGGTTGTAAAGGAATGAATGTAGGATGTCTTGGTGCTGATCCAGATCATGAAGATATCATCAGTGAACCTGAACCAGACTAGGAGTTTGATGTTTTGGGAGCCTAGGAAGGTCTCCTCTAGATGGCGCATAAAAAGGAGAATTTGTTGTGGGTTAGACTAAAGTTAGTAAGATGAAAGAAGAACGAAGTACTGGGTTTGGAGCACATTGGTAAAGGTAGTGTTCAGTAGCAGTAAGACCATAGGTATGAGGGATGTTGGTGTGTAGTGAGGTGACATCGACAGTGATGAGTAGACCTCATTGACGAACACCTCCAACCAATTGCCCACAATCTAGCCTCCCACATCAAAAACACCAAGGGCTTCCTACACTGAGTCTCCATCATCCCAACACCTTTACCTTCATGATCCCTACTCGTCAGACACCACTTCCCTGTGCACCAACATCACTCATGCCCATAGTCTTATTGCTATTGCACACTAAGGAAAGGTATATAAACAAATCCGTATCATAGCCTGCATGGTGCCCTCCTATGCCAACCTTTCGGGGCCAAGACGCCCTATCTTTGTTCCTGCACAATCTCAACCCCTTGTCTCCCACCTGCCTAACATGGTCCTCCTAACCCCAGTGTGCCACCTTCCTAAATGTTGACCTCCACTTCTCTGATGGTTCCATCCGTACTTCTGTCCTCATGAAACTCACCAACAGTACCTGCATTTTGACAACTGTCATCCCTTTGATACCAAAAAATCCCTCCATATAGCCTGGCTACCCGGGGATGGTGTATTTGCAGTTACAAAAACTCCCATGCCCAGAATGCTGAGGTCCTCACCAAGGCCTTCACAGATAGGCACTATCCCCCAGACCTAGTCCACAAACAGATCTCCCGTGCCAATTCCCCTCACACCCTCAGTCCTCCCATCACCCTCAAGAACCAGCCACAAAGGAGTGTTCGTCACCCAGTGCTATCCCGGACTGGGACAACCAAACCACATCCTTCGCCAGGACTTCAATTACCTATCATCATGCACTGAAATAAGAGACATCCTACCCGATACATTTCCCACCCAACAGCCTAGTTGATCCTAATGCCACTCGCAATCCCAAGCTCTTGCCCAAAGGATCATATCCCTGTGGTAGGCCAAGTTGCAAAACCTGCCTAATTCACTCAGCCAGCACTTCCTACTCCAGTCTGGTCACACGCTTAACTTGCCCAATAAGGGGCTGGGGCACCTGGAAAAGCACCAATGTTATTTACCAGCTCTGCTGCAATCATTGCACAGCTTTTTGTATTGGTATGACTACAACTAACTGTCCACCAGTATGAATGGCTAGCACCAAACTGTGGCCAAGAGCAAAGTAGACCACCCTGTGGCACAACGTGCAGCTGGACTTAACACACTTGATTTCATTTACTGCTTCACTACCCAAGCCATGGGTCCTTCCCTCCACAACCAGCTTTTTTGAACTGCACAGATGGAAATTATCCTTCCAACACATTCTCTGCTCCCATAATTATCCCATCCTCAACCTATGGTAACGTTCTGTTCCCACACTGTCCACCCAACAGTTTCCACTCTCTCTGATTATCATCTGCTCCGCATTCTCATCTTCCACCCTGTTTATTTGCAGATCTCTGCCAACACATCTGCCTGTCTTTCCCATTCCTCTCCTATTTTTTGTTCCTTTCTTTCCCCACCACCTTACCCCACAACCTCCTGACACTGCACCTGTTGGCAGTCTAGTCCCTGCACACTCGACAAGACAGCATTTGGCTCTCTCCCCACCCATACACTACTATCACCACCTCTTCCCACCCCCTTCAGATTGCTGCTTGCATCTCACGTGATGTTGCGTTCCGGCCTGAGATGCTGTAGTTGGCAGTCGTATGTGCATTAGGTGTGCTCACTTACCCCCCCACCCCCTCCCCCCCCCCCCCCCCCCTCTCTCTCTCTCTCTCTCTCTCTCTCTCTCTCTCTCTCTGTGTGTGTGTGTGTGTGTGTGTGTGTGTGTGTGTGTGTGTTTTACTGATAAAGGCTGTGGCCGAAAGCTATATGTGAGTGTCTTTTACCTGTGCGCCTTTTTGCACCTTGACATGGCTGCACCTTGACATGACATGGCTGCACCTTGACATGACATGGCTGCACCTTGACATGACATGGCTGCACCTTGACATGACATGGCTGCTTTATGGTAAGTAGCTATATTTTCCTTACATTGTTGATTCACTTAGAAAAAAACTATGTCAGCAGCGTTTAGGAGGATTGTTTGGAGTCAGTTCGAGACATAATTCAGGATGGTTCAATGTGAGTCGCAATCGATGAGACTACGGTGAACAAAAGATGGTGCATTGGTGAGGTAGTAGTAATGGGATGACTATTTGAAGATACATGAGCAAATTCTTTCTGTTGATATGTGAAAACCTACCTAAATGTAACCACCAACCATCGGCAAATCTCTTAATGACTATGAGTGTTTTATGGCCTAATGGCATAAAACATGAACAAGGTTCCTTGTTAGTTATCGAAGCTGTTCCCTCCAAGGTAAAAGCTAAGAAGACATGAATGTTTTATATCGAATAACAGGCCATTGATTTTTGCTGAATATAATTGGCATGTGGTGGGGGTGGATCTGGTCAACAGTATTATGGGGAGATACGAAATACTCCCGAGGAGCAAGAGATGGCTTATGCATATATTTTATTGTTTTCTTGATGTTGTTGTTGTTGTTGTCTTCAGTCCTGAGACTGGTTTGATGCAGCTCTCCATACTACTCTATCCTGTGCAAGCTTCTTCATCTCCCAGTACTTACTGCAACCTACATCCTTCTGAATCTGCTTAGTGTATTCATTTCTTGGTCTCCCCCTACGATTTTTACCCTCAACGCTGCCCTCCAATGCTAAAATTGTGATCCCTTGATGCCTCAGAACATGTCCTACCGACCGGTCCCTTCTTCTTGTCAAGTTGTGCCACAAACTTCTCTTCTCCCCAATTCTATTCAATACCTCCTCATTAGTTATGTGATCTACCCATTTAATCTTCAGCATTCTTCTGTAGCACCACATTTCAAAAGCTTCTATTCTGCTCTTGACCAAACTATTTATCGTCCATGTTTCACTTACATACATGGTTATACTCCATACAAATACTTTCAGAAACAACTTCCTGACACTTAAATCTATACTCGATGTTAACAAATTTCTCTTCTTGAGAAATGCTTTCCTTGCCATTGCCAGTCTACATTTTATATCCTCTCTACTTCGACCATCATCAGTTGTTTTGCTCCCCAAATAGCAAAACTCCTTTACTACTTTAAGTGTCTCATTTCCTAATCTAATTCCCTCAGCATCACTCGACTTAATTCGACTACATTCCATTATCCTCGTTTTGCTTTTGTTGATGTTCATCTTATATCCTCCTTTCAAGACACCGTCCATTCCGTTCAACTGCTCTTCCAAGTCCTTTGCTGTCTCTGACAGAATTACAATGTCATCGGAAAACCTCAATGTTTTTATTTCTTCTCCATGCACTTTAATACCTACTCCGAATTTTTCTTTTGTTTCCTTTACTGCTTGCTCAATATTCAGATTGACTAACATCGGGGACAGGTTACAACCCTGTCTCATTCCCTTCCCAACCGCTGATTCCCTTTCATGCCCCTCGACTCTTATAACTGCCATCTGGTTTGTGTACAAATTGTAAATAGCCTTTCGCTCCCTGTATTTTACCACTGCCACCTTTAGAATTTGGAAGAGAGTATTCCAGTGAACATTGTCAAAAGCTTTCTCTAAGTCTACAAATGCTAGAAACGTAGGTTTGCCTTTTCTTAATCTTTCTTCTAAGATAAGTCGTAAGGTTAGTATTGCCTCACGTGTTCCAACATTGCTACGGAATCCAAACTGATCTTCCCTGAGGTCCGCTTCTACCAGTTTTTCCATTCGTCTGTAAAGAATTCATGTTAGTATTTTACAGCTGTGACTTATTAAACTGATAGTTCGGTAATTTTCACATCTGTCAACACCTGCTTTCTTTGGGATTGGAATTATTATATTCTTCTTGAAGTCTGTGGGTATTTCGCCTGTCTCATACATCTTGCTCACCAGATGGTAGAGTTTTGTCAGGACTGGCTCTCCCAAGGCTGTCAGCAATTCTAATGGAATGTTGTCTACTCCCAGGGCCTTGTTTCGACTCAGGTCTTTCAGTGCTCTGTCAAACTCTTCACCCACTATCGTATCTCCCATTTCATCTTCATCTACATCCTCTTCCATTTCCATAATATTGTCTTCAAGTACATCACCCTTGTATAAACCCTCTATATACTCCTTCCACCTTTCTGCTTTCCCTTCTTTGTTTAGAACTGGGTTTCCATCTGAGTTCTTGATATTCATACAAGTGGCTCCCTTTTCTCCAAAGGTCTCTTTAATTTTCCTGTAGGCACTATCTATCTTGCCCGAAGTGAGATAAGTCTCTACATCGTTACATTTGTCCTCTAGCCATCTCTGCTTAGCCATTTTGCACTTCCTGTCAATCTCATTTTTCAAACGTTTGTATTCCCTTTTGCCTGCTTCATTTACTGCATTTTTATATATTCTCCTTTCATCAATTAAACTCAATATTTCTTCTGTTCCCCAAGGATTTCTACTAGTCCTCGTCTTTTTACCTACTTGATCCTCTGCTTCCTTCACTACTTCATCCCTCAGAGCTGCCCATTATGCTTCAAGTGTATTTCTTTCCCCCATTCCTGTCAATTGTTCCCTTATGCTCTCCCTGAAACTCTGTACAACCTCTGGTTTAGTCAGTTTATCCGGGTCCCATCTCCTTAAATTCCCACCTGTTTGCACTTTCTTCAGTTTTAATCTACAGTTCATAACCAATAGATTGTGTCTTACAATATAAAACCTGGTTCCTAAATCTCTGTCTTACCATTATATAATCTATCTGATACCTTCTAGTATCTCCAGGATTCTTCCATGTATACAACCTTCTTTTATGATTCTTGAACCAAGTGTTAGCTATGATTAAGTTATGCTCTGTGCACAATTCTACCAGATGGCTTCCTCTTTCATTTATCTCCCCCAATCCATATTCACCCACTATGTTTTCTTCTCTCCATTTCCCTACTGTCGAATTCCAGTCACCCATGACTATTAAATTTTCGTCTCCCTTCACTACCTGAATAATTTCTTTTATCTCATCATAAATTTCATCAATTTCATCATCATCAGCAGAGCTTGTTGGCATATAAACTTGTACTACTATAGTAGGCATGGGCTTCGTGTCTATCTTGGCCACAATAATGCGTTCACTATGCTGTTTGTAGTAGCTTACTCACTATCCTATTTTTTTTTTATTAATTATTAAACCTACTCCTGCATTACCCCTATTTGATTTTGTATTTATAACCCTGTATTCACCTGACCAAAAGTCTTGTTCCTCCTGCCACCGAACTTCACTAATTCCCACTATATCTAACTTTAACCTATCCATTCCCCTTTTTAAATTTTCTAACCTACCTGCCCGATTAAGGGATCTGACATTCCACGCTCCGATCCATAGAACGCCAGTTTTCTTTCTCCTGATAACAACGACCTCCTGAGTAGGCCCCGCCTGGAGATCCGAATGGGGGACTATTTTACCTCCGGAATATTTTACCCAAGAGGACGCCATCATCATTTAACCATACAGTAAAGCTGCATGCCCTCGGGAAAAATGACGGCTGTAGTTTCCCCTTGCTTTCAGCCGTTCGCAGTACCAGCACAGCAAGGCCATTTTGGTTAGTGTTACAAGGCAGATCAGTCAATCATCCAGACTGTTGCCCCTACAACTACTGAAAAGGCTGCTGCCCCTCTTCAGGAACCACACGTTTGTCTGACCTCTCAACAGATAGCCCTCCGTTGTGGTTGCACCTACGGTAAGGCCATCTGTATTGCTGAGGCACGCAAGCCTCCCCACCAACGGCATGGCCCATGGTTCATGGGGGTTGTTTTCTTGATATGACTAGAAAATTCCTGCTTGCATACAAATGTGTGCAAAAAGAGATGGGGTTTTCAGGGGAAACAAAGAATACAACAGGATTCCCACTTGATTTGGCAGAAGTGTTGTGCAGTCAAAACACAAGACCATCTGGATGCAGAAGATCAAGGGGTTAATTACAAGGAGATATTCAAGTGAAGAAACACAAATTTCCCACACAGCATGTGCCACCAAAACCTGTACATCACCATCAAGGTGGTCATTGACCAGTGTGGAATAACAAGTGGATTAGTTGCAAATTCCCTAAATGTGCAGGTTATGCACAAAACTTATGGGAAAGTGTATTGTTGATCTCTGTTTTAACAAACCCAACAATTGTCTCAGGAGATTTCATATCGAGCAGCATACATGAAATGCTATACTTTATATCCAAAAATTATACCTTGATGTCACATTGTTGCAGAAGTGCTGCACACACTTTTTCAATAAAATCTGTGTTCTTTGAAGGAAATTATTTTTAAATTATTTTTCCATTATGCCGTGTCTACCAAAGAACATAATTTTAGCTATGTTACTCAAATTTTCGTTACTGAGATACAAAGGGTTAAGGTACATCAACCACAGACTCGGTTTCAGGGTCTGAATTTTTTCCAAGTGATTGGACCTCAGAGTGTTAAGGGTTAAACATCTCTATTGTGAAAGGAATGTTATAAAGGATTATTCAGTAAAGAAAAAAAAAGTCATGGTCTGTAAGTAAAATGTGAGGAAAACATTAGGGAAATGGCATCACCTTCCAAACAAGTTTCTTGACAGCTGTTGTCATGTTAGCAACATGCACATAGATGTTAGTTTGTGTTACAGGAGCACATGAATAATTTCGTTTCTCAAAAGACATAATTTTTGCCTTTGACAGTGAGTTAGTTATTTGTAGAGACCATAGTTACAGTTTTGCATTTGACCATTTTCACATGGAATACTACGGGAATAGACAGTGGCTGAAAAAACAGTTGATGATGACAGTTATGTCCTGTAAAAAGTTACATCACTCACTGAACCCCATCCTGAGAAAGAAGTATTATCGTTAGCGGTTTTTCTTCTGTTGTGATCCCAGTGCATCTTAGATGTTAACAATAAATAGAATTATGATTACATTCCTTGAAAGAAATTTGAAATAAATGACATTTTCATCCTACCAACTGCAAAGCATTCGTTCTTTCGAAACAGTATGCTGGCTGTTAGCTTTTTTATTATGACTCAGTCCCTACTTTTTTTATATCAATAAGACGTATTTTTTGTAACCAGAAATAATCTTGGTTTGGAATGATTAGAGTTGATTCATCAGTCAAGTGATGATAAGGTATCGGAGATCAACAAGCACTTCTATGACTTTGGTGTTTTCTGCTAATGGTTGATAGCTATACACAATTAACTCATTGAACACAATTTCACTTAGTGGTGACTGTTCATACAAGCACAATAGTCCAGTTACAGATGACTTAACAGTTTTCCGAATCACAAATCTCAGAATAAGAAATGACAGATTACAGATGTTAAACAGTGTCTGAGCAACATACTGTCGCAGTAAGGAATTTGAATGACAGAAATATGTACACTTTTGCTCTTAACCTGATTGGCCCATGTCTGTAGAAAACAGGTTGGGATAGATTACACACAATATATATTTAAGGTTTGCAGAAAAATCTGATCAGTGTCATAATTTCATAAAATAGTTTATCAGTGTTCACTATAAACTGCTGTCACATAAGTGCTTATGTCATACTTCAGTGTTGTACCAATCTGATAACATGTAAAGATAACAAAATTATTGAAACAAATCAGCATACTTGTAATAAATGATATCTGATATAGTGTAGTTTTTTCTTTACATTATGAATCTTATGTGTTTTTAGAATTAAAGGCTGTGTATAATGATAAAATCTTGCAAAAGCTTGTTTCGTTCTAACAAACGGTTATTTTGTGTCATGGTGTTCCCACAAACTCTATAATGAGTGATAATCATCATCCTAATAAGGCATCCTTTTTGTTTGTTATTATTACAGTAATTATTATTATTATTAATTTGTTTGTTTGATTATTTAGTTTTATACACCTAAGATTTGTTGTGCCAATCTCCTGATTTATGCATTTAGAACAGTTATGTCTTACTTCCATTGTGAGCATTAGATTTTAATCCAAGTCTTATTTTGTTACAGGGACACAGATGTTCCTTTGTCACCAGCAGGATATCCTGTAGGACAGGGGTTACCAAGCCCATCTGTGGATTATGGTTACCCTAGTATTTCACCATTTAGTGAATCTCCTTATTGTACTGAACAACTTGGAAATGCTAGGCCTTCATGGTATGGCCCATACAGTGCGAGGTAAGTCTTGTAGATAGAAAATCTGTTGGATAGCTTCCACATTTTTATTTATAATTGCTGATAGTTACATTAGTTAGATTTTTTGTAAAAAGCCATGTATTTATTTTTGTACAGTCCTCAGAATTTAGTCATTGGCCTGACCGATGATTTGTTTGTTACAAAGTGTTTTTGTTCTGTTGTTTTATTAACTCCCTTATTACCATCTGATTGAATGCAGTTCTGGAGAACCAATAAATACAGGGTTATTACAAATGATTGAAGCGATTTCACAGCTCTACAATAACTTTATTATTTGAGATATTTTCACAATGCTTTGCACACGCATACAACTCAAAAAGTTTTTTTAGGCATTCACAAATGTTCGATATGTGCCCCTTTAGTGATTCGGCAGACATCAAGCCGATAATCAAGTTCCTCCCACACTCGGCGCAGCATGTCCCCATCAATGAGTTCGAAAGCATCGTTGATGTGAGCTCGCAGTTGTGGCACGTTTCTTGGTAGAGGAGGTTTAAACACTGAATCTTTCACATAACCCCACAGAAAGAAATTGCATGGTGTTAAGTCGGGAGAGCGAGGAGGCCATGACATGAATTGCTGATCATGATCTCCACCACGACCGATCCATCGGTTTTCCAATCTCCTGTTTAAGAACTGCGGAACATCATGATGGAAGTGCGGTGGAGCACCATCCTGTTGAAAGATGAAGTCAGTGCTGTCGGTCTCCAGTTGTGGCATGAGCCAATTTTTCAGCATGTCCAGATACACGTGTTAAACCGTTTCTTCGCTCACTGCAGGCCGACCCGTTGATTTCCCCTTACAGAGGCATCCAGAAGCTTTCAACTATGCATACAATCGCCGAATGGAGTTAGCAGTTGGTGGATCTTTGTTGAACTTCGTCCTGATGTGTCGTTGCACTGTTATGACTGACTGATGTGAGTGCATTTCAAGCACGACATACGCTTTCTCGGCTCCTGTCGCTCTCGAGCGCTCTGGCGGCAGAAACCTGAAGTGTGGCTTCAGCTGAACAAAACTTTATGAGTTTTTCTACGTATCTGTAGTGTGTCGTGACCATATGTCAATGAATGGAGCTATAGTGAATTTATGAAATCACTTCAATCATTTGTAATAGCCCTGTACTTAAATGAAAACAAGGGTAAAAAGGCTTGTGTAGCCTGTACCAGTCCTATAAGAATTTTTACTCTTTTGTGTGCTCCTTTAATTAATGTGGAGAAACTTTGATTGGAAATGTCACTATACGTAGCTTATATTGCTATTTCTTAAAGGCTTGTGTAGCCTGTACCAGTCCTATAAGAATTTTTACTCTTTTGTGTGCTCCTTTAATTAATGTGGAGAAACTTTGATTGGAAATGTCACTATACGTAGCTTATATTGCTATTTCTTCCACAATTCAGATGAGTCCCATTTCATTAATTTTACGCACTCACATTTGGTTGAAATCACCAGTAATGATGTATTTATCAGAAATTATTGTAGCCACATTCTTCAGTGTCCCAATAGGCAATTTCAGGCTATTTGTCAGTGCTGAGACAGTATGGTAATGCCACATGTTGCAAAAACATTTTTCCATGTTATTAGTGAATGATTTTTCTATAGAGTTGCTTCTGCCTGTTTACATTAGAACTACCTTGCACATCCAGTTTCAGAACTGCTCGGGATCCACCACTTATTCTGGATATTGAGCGAGCAGACCTGGAACTGCAGTGGATTATCAGTTCAGGCAGTATGTTATCAAAATGGAATGATATCGCTTATGTAAGGTATGTGAAGATATATATTTTTATGCTTAAGATCAATATTGGATGGCAGTTTCATTGGAGAAAACCCTTATTTTATTGTTGCTTGTTTTAATAGAAGAGCAACCTGAAAAATCAATATCCTTCTTCCTCTGTGCCCCTCCTCTTCACTCATCAACCATACCTTTTACTTCTCCCTTCAAAAAAACTATTTTCCTTCAGATAATAACTTATGACTCTTTTTCTTCTTCCTCTTCTCTGAAAACACATCCATTAACATGTAATTTATAACTGTGTAATAATAATACAAAATATTCCTCATACTTTGCACATGTTGGCACTAAGATATAACAAAACAGAAATTGCAATGACTGCCTGGTAGTAGGCTTCTACCATTTATCTGACTATCCACCTATAAACACTACCTGAGTGATCCCATCCCAGAAGTCTAACATAAACTCCAGTCCCTGCTTAAAACCTTGGGCCTTCCCAAACATCTCCCCTGAACCCATTCCCTCCTCACCCCTATGATACTCCTCCACATGCCAATCTTCTACATGCACCACAAAAACAACAGTACTGGACACCTCATTGTGGCTGGTTATTTTGCACCAATGAAAGAATTTTGGCCCTCATTGATCAACACCTCCAACTAATTGCCCATAATCTAGCCTCCCACATCAAAAACACCAAGAGCTTCCTTCACTGATTCTACATAATCCCAACACCTTTACCTTCTTGATCCTTACTCATAATTGTTGACGCTACCTCCCTATACATCGACATCCCTCATGCTCGTAGTCTTACCGCTATTGAACACCACCTTTCCAAAATGTCCTCGAGACTCCAAACCCACTACTTCATTCCTCATTCACTTTACTAACTTTCTCCTAACCCACAACAACTTACCCTTTGAAGGGAAAATATGTAAACAAATCGACGGCACGGCCATGAGCACCTGCATGGCACCCTCCTATGCCAATATTTTTATCTAGAGGAGATCGCCTAGCCTCCCAAAACATCAAACTCCTAGTCTAGTTCAGGTTCATTGATGATATCTTCATGATCTGGACCAGGGCCCAGACACCATATCTTGGTTTCTCCACAAACTCAACGCCTTCTCTCCCATCTGCTTCATGTGGTCCTCCTCAACCCAGCATGTCACTTTCCTAAATGTTGACCTCTTCCTCTGATGGCTTCATCCACACCTCTGTCCAACTGTACCTGAATTTTGACAGTTGCCATCCCTTTCACTTCAAAAAAATCCCCCCCCCCCCCCCCCCTCCCTCCATATAGCCTGGCTACCTGGGAGCAGTGTATCTGCAGAGACAAAAACTCCCTTTCTCAGTATGTTGAGGTTTTCACCAAGGCCTTCACAGACAGGCACTACCCCAAGACCTAGTCTGCAAAAAGATTTCTTGTGCCATTTCCCCTCTCGCCCCAAATCCTCCCATAACTCTCGAAAACCAGCCACAAAGGAGTGTCTCCATCACCCAGTACCAACCGAGACTAGAATAACTGAACCACATTCTTCACCAGGAGTTGATTACCTATCATCATCCCCTATAATGAGGGTCATCCAACTGGAGATACTTCTCACCCCTCCTAAAGTGGTGTTCCATCGTCTACCCAACCTCCACAACATCCTAGTCCATCTCTGTAACCCTCAAGCCCAACCCCTTGCCACAAGGACCATATCCCTGTGGAAGACCCAGGTGCAAAACCTGTCCAATCCACCCACCCAGCACACCTATTCCAGTCCTGTCACAGGTTTACCCTACCCAATCATTGGCCGTGACATTTGTGAAAGCAGGCATGTAATTTACCAGGTCTGCTGCAATCATTGCACAGCTTTTTATATTGGTATGACTACCAACCAGCTGTCCACCAGGATGAATGGCCACCACCAAACTGTGGCCTTGAGTAAAGTAGACCACCCCATGGCACAACATGCAGCTCAACACACTTGATTTCAGTGGCAGCTTCACTAGCCATCCCTCTACCACCAGCTTTTCTGAACTGCATAGGTGGAAGTTATCCTTATAACAGTCTCTGCTGTAATTATCTTGGCCTCCATATACAGTAATATACTGTCCCCGCACCCTCTGCCCAACAGTTTGCATCTCCTCTGTCCTATTGCCTCCTTCCCAGTCTCATCTTCCAACCTGTTTATTTGCAGCCCTCTGCCCATCTTTTCCCACTCCTCGCCTTTTTTTCTCCTTTTTTCCCCAACTCCCTGCCCCACAACCTTCAGATGCTGCACCTATTGACAGTGTAGTCCCTGCACACTCCACCAGACAGCGTTCACGTGCCCCACCGCCCATACACTACTATCCTTTCCCCGCCCCATCCAGATTGCTGCTTGCATCCAATGTGATCTTGCATTCTGACGTGAGGTGCTGAAGTTTGGTTTGTGTGTGCATGAGGTGTGCTTGCTTGCTTGTTTGTGAATGGTGGGTATGTGTCTCTCTTATTTATTGAATGATGTGGGGGAGAGCTTTGTGTCTCATTTAATTGTCTGTCTCTGCAATTTGACGTGTCTTCTTTATGACAAGTAGCAGTCTGTCTTTTCCTACAATGTTGATATTCCTACCTGGAGTTTCCTTTGTTTGAAAACAGAAACAAAGACAGCTGTAGCTGAGCCCTCAGTCACCTAAAGTGGGAAACACAACAGCAGCATTGCTTTAGGCACTAAACATTTATAACGTCAAAGATAAGTTCCTTGTTGGGTATAAATAATGAACAGAAAAAGAGGAAGTCTAGATTTTGGATACATGATGAGAAAGATCACCCATTTGCAAAACTAGTTCAGTATTTCTGAGCATTTTACTCATTCATTCAGTGATGTATTCATCTTGGTCCATACATCCCATGAAGGAGGAGGATCTTCTGTGATGGGGGAACAAATCATTATTTGTTAACAAAAGACAGTCAGATCATGGAAACTTAACTCTCTTAACAATAAACCATCGTTATACTGCTTACTTCAACTGATGATTACTCTAGGTAGGTGTCATTGAGTAAATTGGAAAAAAGCTGCTTCTTCTTCAGTTACACCAGGTAGCTCCTCTTTATGTGTAATTGGTATGTTAAGTGTTACTTGATAACAGTTGTATTCTTCAAAGAAAATATGTACCTTCATCTGTAAGTATTGAGTCATATATATGATGCATTTCTGTCATTTAATTTTATGACCACTGCTGCTAGACATTTGAGCTTTTCAGTCCTTGAATTTAAATGTGCAGCATTAAGGTATGAACCATGATGTATAAGTGACAACCAAATGAGGGGCAGTGCATTAATTACACCGAGGTAGACTGTCTGTCTCTCCTGAGAGAGTATCCAATGTCTGCTACTGGTAATGAAAAGGTTCTTGTACCTTGTTGGTGGTGGTTGTGGTGACGATGGTAAAATACTTTTCTTGTTGTTGCCATCTCTCTTCAAATTCCGACATCATAAAATATTTTGTCACCCAAATAGTGCCTCATTTCTTAATGCAATTCCCTCAGCATTGTATGATTTAATTTGAGTTCATTCCATTAACTTTGTTTTACTTTTATAGAGATTCATCTTGTAACTTTTTTTCAAGACTACCCATTCAGCTCAACTGCTCTTTCCTAGTCCCTTTCCTTCTCTAACAGAATAACAAAATCATCATCAAATATTGACTTTTACTTCTTCTCCCTGAACTGTAATTCTTTTTCCAAATGTCTCCATGGTTTCCTTTTATGCTTGGTCAGTCTGCAGATCAAGGACGGCTAAAAGTCTGTGTCAGTTCCTTTTAAACCACTACTTCCCTTTCACATACTACAGTATGAATTTTTTTACAAGTTGTGAATAAACTACAGGAGTTATCTCTGCTACCTTCAAGTTTTCAGAAGCTTTTTCTAAGTCTGCAAAGGTTATAAATGTCAGTTTGCCTGTCTTTAACCTGTTTCACTATATTTTATACTTAATTACCATATTCTATCACAATACCTGCTTGGGAACTACATTTGTCATCTTGTCATTTGGTGAACATAAATTCTTTGGCTTTCCCATATCGAGAGCAGGGTACATATAACTGACCATGGGGAAAGCCTGATTCTTTCAAATTAATACCTCGACTTAATGTTTTTCTGTGAACCTTATTTATAGTGATATTAAATGCCAAACCAAATGGAAATTGCAGTCTTTTGAACTGAAATGGCAGTTCTTTCCCTGATATTGCTTTTGTTTCAGTTATATTATTTGGGAACTGTTAAATACCATTTATTTAGTGGCCATTTATACAATCAATTGGGTGAGTGGCTTTGCTAATTTGTAAGTTTTTCAACAAAGTGTTTTGCTTGGAAAGTACTTGAGGCCAAAGAATTGATGTCTTCAAATATGCACTGATTTCATCTGCAGAGTTGATTTTTTAATAACTAGAAGAATTTGCCAAAAATGTCCAGAATCTGTAAGTAATACATCTCCCATTAATTCCAGGTTACCTTGGAGATCTAGAACTTTTTTGAATCTTCTGGTAGCTTTCATAACATTTTGAAATTTTCTACAACATTCTTGAAGGAACATTTTAGCCAGTCTCAGGCACTTCAGCACTCGATTCCAAGCTGCTTCACCGTCTTCTCAAAGGAGACCTTTGCTTCACCGTCTCAAAGGAGACCTCTGGTGTGGTCCTCTCTTTAAACACCCATGTCTTTGAACCCAATCATTGCAGTTCCAAACCAAACCACATTCGTAGATAGGGGGATGGAGGGCTATTGTACCATATATCAACGATTGGGCTGCAGGAGGTGTGGTGGAGTTAAGCGGCATGCACGGGGAAACCACGTTTACATTTAACATGTCGTCCAGGAACAGACGTCCTCTTTAGATGCCCTTTTCTTGATAACTAACCCCTGAAGTTTGTAGACAAAACCTTATGGATGGAGATTTACCTCCCTTATAATCCCCATGAGGCTGTGAAGTTCGCCTGCAAAGTTTTGGTGGCATGCACAGACACAGCACACTTTTATTGTATATATTGATTAGGCTTATTTTGTAATTTAAGGTTTTAATTTATTAAAATCTTTGAGACAAGTGTTGGTCAGTATGAACCTTCATGAAGTACAATACCCAGTATTGCTTATAGAAAAGCACATAAATACATCACAGCTCTGCTACCTTTTCAGACAGTAATTTCTTGTTCTGGAGAGAGGGAGGTAGGAGGTGGAATAACAATTGTTCGGCGGCTGTGGCAGAAGAGGGTGGGGTAGGGGGAGGCAGGGACAATGCTTAAAATCCTGACTATATGGACCCATGTTGTATTGGACAAAAATGAGGCCTCCTTTCCTCTTCTAACTGGGAAGGTTGGTTGTAGCTTGGTTTTTGAACAAAATCTCTGTCTCGTTCAGCTTCTCTCAACCAATTTACATTTCGTGTATGAAGAAGGAAATGTTATGTTTTATTTTTGTGTGTTTCTCTTGACAACACTGGAAGTTGTAACTCTTGAAGTTAACTGCTGATCAAGCTTTTTGTGTCTGTTTAATTTTAAAAGTTTTGTGAACTGAATTTTCCCGTTTGTAAAATAATTGGCTGACAGACCCTGCATTGCCCAGGTATTCATTTTGCAAATTTTGTACTATAAAAAAATTAACTGCAGTTGTAGTGTAACACTTCAAACATTTTATTTCCAGGTATTTCCTCAAGTTGCCTCGACTATACGAGTGTCTTAGTAGTAAGGAATAAATGTATTAAAACTTCATGCTGATGTGGCATTTTTTCACACATCTCAGTGTTACGACATCGTATTTCCTGGATTGTGTGTGGTGCCATAATATAATTCTGTAGGTGCATTTAGTTGCATTGTGTGGGTGGTATTTGCAAATTTACTGTGGATAGAGTTAATAGCACAGAAGTAATAAATTTAAGCTTCATGCGTTAGTTATTCATGCAATTCATCATTTGTGACATCATATCTCATAAAATGTGATAGATAAATGGTTCTTACTCTCACAGCAGCTTTTGCCTGACAGTAAGGGATATATTTATCAACTTTGGCACAGATCAACTTAGTGATCATTCTCTGTGTAAAAATTACTATTCTTTTTAAAGGCATTTTCTGCAGAAGAGCTTGAAAACATTGTTGGAGACAGATATAAAGTTCTGCCAGACTGAAAATGTTGAGCAACATATGTGGAAGATAACTTTCTACAACATAATTGAGCTCCTGCGCAAAAAAATGCTTGAAGATCCAGACAACAAAGAGAAATATAAACATCTGATGTTGAACATAATTGAAGAGGTGAGTGGGTTGTTTACTCAAAGCATTCCAATTTCCAGTAATCAATGTTTCCAAAACTATGAAGAACTAAATTTCAAATATCTTGAATCATTGTAAAAGACCTGCACATTTTTTCCATGGAGAAAAATTATTTTATTCTTTCATTTCTCCTCTTTTAGTTACAGAGTATATTACCATATTTACTCAGCTAAAAAACAAGGTATTTTCCCCAGTTAGTCATTCAAAAACTACAGGGTTGCCTTTCATTTGCGGGTAAAGCTTTGGGAGTTGAGGTTGTGCACAGATTTAATTGGAAGAATTTGAGATGTTGGGAAGGGGAACGCTAGCACGATTTGGCCGAGCACTAGGAGGAATGTGAGGAGTGGAGTAGTGATTGGGAAGCAAATTTCATCATGGCACCAACCATTGGAATGTACAATGCATATCTTGGCTTTTATGAACATCTGCTACGTTTAAACTCCAGATTGCCTTAACCAAATTGTAGTTGGAATTGAACTGACTTTAAAATTGCATAAATCTACATTTACATCTACATCTGCACCTACAACTTTACACTGCAAACCACTGTGAAGTGCATGGGTATGTCCCATTGTACCAATTATTAGTCTTTTCTTCCATTCCATTAACATGTGGACTGTGGGAAGAATGATTGCTTAAATGCCCTTGCGCGTGCCTTAATGTCTCCAATCTTGTCTCCATGACGCGTATGGGAGCTATATGTAGGAGATTGTAATAAATTCATAGATTCATCACTCAACTCTGTGGTGCATGATGTGATTTTCAATGCTATGAACAGCTTTTAACGATGGCTTCTCTGGTCTTTTCAGTCAGGTGGCTGCAAATGCGTGCAGGACACGACACCAGTAGCAAGTGCACACTGCGGTGGACTGTGTGCATTTGTGGCCTCAGGACTGACTGAGAATGCTTAAGAAGTGACCAGTAACAGTTGTCGACTGTAGTGGATGCTATGCGACACAGGGTTGAAGTTAGTTCTAGAAACTTCATAAGTAGGTTTTCGTGGGATTGTTTGTGTCTATCTTCAAGTATCTGCCAGTTCAGTTCTTTCAGTATCTTTGTGTCACTCTCCCATGGTTCAAACAAACCTGTGGCCATTTGTGCTGCCCATCTTTGTATCTGTTCAGTATCTCCTGAGAGTCCTATTTGGGACAGGTTCCACACATTTGAGCAATATTCTAGAATGGTCGCACAAGTAATTTTTAAACAATCTCCTTTGTAGACTGATTGCACTTCCCCAGTATTCTACTAATAAACTGAAGTCTATCACCTGCTTTACTCACAACTGAGCCTAAGTGATCATTCGACTTCATATCACTACTAAGTATTACACCTAGGTATTTGCTTGTGTTGACTGAGTTCAACAGTGGCTCGTTGTTATAGTCATAGGATATTGTGTTTTTTTTCATTCTGTCGAGTGCGCAATTTTACATTTTTGAACATTTACAGCAAGTTGCCAGTCTTTGCACCACTTTGATTTTTTTTTTCAAGATTTGACTGGCTATTTATGCAGCTTCTTTCAGACAGTACTTTGTTATAGATAACTGCGTCACCTGTAAAAAGGAAAGCCTTAGGTTACTTATAATATTGTCTGCGAGGTCGTTAATATACAATACGAACAGCAGGGTTTCCAGTGCGCTTCCCCAGAGGCAAACTTGAAGTTGCTTCCACATCTGATGAAGACTCACTGTTCAAGATAACATGCTGTGTCCTCCCTACCAAAAAACCAAAGACCCATACACAAGTTTTACATGATACCCTGTATGAATGTACTTTGGATAGCAAGCATAGCTGTAATACTGAGTCAAATGCTTTTTGGAAGTCTAGGAATACTGCCTTTACCTGACAGCCATGATCTGTGTCTTTCAGTATGTCATTCCACTCTATATACTTCACTATGTTTGAGCTCAGAATATGTTGCAAAATTCTACAATAAATGGATGTTAAAGATATTGGACAGTAGTTTTGTAAATCCCTTCTGCAACTGTTATAGACAAGTGTGACCTGTGCTTCCTTCCAACTGCTGGGCACAGTTTTTTGTTTGAGGAATCTGCAGTACACCTACATGGTTCTGCATCTACATGGTTACTCTGCAATTCACTCTTAAGTGCCTGACAGAGGGTTCATTGAACAATTTTTATATTACTTCTCTACCATTCCACTCTCGAATGGTGCATGGGAAAAAGGAGCACCTAATTCTTTCTGTTCGAGCTCTGATTTCTCTTATTTTATTACGATGATCATTTCTCCCTACGCAGGTGGGTGTCAACGAAATTTTTTCCCATTTGGAAGAGAAAGTTGGTGATTGAAATTTCGTAAATAGATCTCGCTGCAAAGAAAACTGCCTTTGTTTCAGTGACTGCCACCCGAACTCGTGTATCATATCAGTGACACTCTCACCCCTATTGCACGATAACACAAAACGAAATGCCCTTCTTTGCACTTTTTCGATGTCCTCCGTCAGTCCTACCTGGTGAGGATCCCACAACACGCAGCAATATTCCAGCAGAGGACAGACAAGTGTAATGTAGGCTGTCTCTTTAGTGGGTTTGTCGCATCTTCTAAGTGTTCTGCCAACAAAGCGCAATCTTCGTTTCACCTTCCTCACAATATTATCTATGTGGTCTATCCAGTTTAAGTTGCTCGTAATTATAATTTCTAAGTATTTAGTCGAAATGACAGCTCTTAGATTTGTGCGATTTATCGTATACCCAAAATTTATCGGATTTCTTTTAGTATCCATGTGGATGACCTCACACTTTTCTTTGTTTAGTGCCAGTTGCCACTTCTTGTACCATACAGAAATTCTCTCTAGAGCATTTTTTAATTGGAATTGATCATCTGATGATTTTACTAGATGGTAAATAACAGCGTCATCTGCAAACAATCTAAAGGGGCTGCTCAGATTATCACCTAGATTATTTATGTAAATCAGGAACAGCAGAGGGCCTATGACACTACCTTGCAGAACGCCAGATATCACTTCTGTTCTACTCTGATTTACTGTCTATCACTACGAACTGTGGCTCTCTGAGAGGAAATCACAAATCCAGTCACACAACTGAGATGATACTCCATATGCATGCAGTTTGATTAATAGTCGCTTGTGAGGAACGGTATCAAAAGCCTTCTGGAAATCTAGGAATCTGGAATCGATCTGAGATCCCTTGTCGACAGCACTCATTACTTCGTGGGAGTAAAGAGCTAGCTGTGTTGCACAAGAACAATATTTTCTGAATCCTTGTCGGTTATGTATCAATAAATCATTTTCTTAAAGGTGATTCATAATGTTCGAGTACAGTATATACTCCAAAATCGTACTGCAAATTGAGGTCAGTGATATGGGTCTGTAATTCAATGGGTTACTCCTATTTCCTTTCTTGAATATTGGTGTGACCTGTGCTACTTTCCGGTCTTTAGGAGCAGACCTTTCGTCAAGTGAGCAGTTGTATATGATTGGTAAGAAAGGCGCTATTGTGTCTGCGTACTCGAAAGGAACCTGATTGGTGTACCATATGGACCGGAAGACTTCCCTTTCTTAAGTGATTTGAGTTGTTTCGCAACACCTAAGATACCTATTTTTATGTCACTCATACTAACAGCTGTTCTGGTTTCCAGTTCTGGAATATTTACTTTGTCTTCTTTCATGAAGGAATTACGGAAAACTGTATTTAGTAACTGCACTTTAGAGGCACCATCAACGGTAACATTTCTATCACTATCACGCTGTGACGGTATTGACTGTTTTTGTGTACTTTACATATGGCCAAAATATCTTTGGGTTTTCTGCCATATTTTGAGAAAATGTTTCTCTATGGAAACTATTAACAGCATCTCGCATTGACGTCCGCACTAAATTTTGAGCTTCCGTGAAACTTGGCCAGTCTTGGGGATTTTGCATTCTTATAAATTTGGCAAGCTTTTTTCGTTTCTTCTGCAACAGTGTTCTAACGCGTTTTGTGTACCATCGTGGATCAGTCCCGTCTCTTATTAACTTACACGGTGTGAATCTGTCTATTGCTGTCTATACTGTATCTTTGAATTTGAGCCATATCTGGTCAACACTTACATAATTAGCTTGGAAGGAATGGAGACTCTCTCTTAGGGAAGCATCAAGCGAATTTTAATGTGCTGTTTTAAATAGATGTATTTTGCGTTTATTTTTAGTGGTTTTGGTTGATATGGTTTTGAGCCTCACTACAATGGTATTGTGTTCACTAATCCCTGTATCTGTCATGACGCTCTCTATTAGATAAGGATTATTTGTGGCTAAGAGGTCAAGTGTGTTTTCACAACCATTAACAATTCGTGTGGGCTCTTGAACTAATTGTTCAAAGTAATTCTCAGAGAAAGCATTTAGTACAATTTTGGAAGATGTTTTCTGTCTACCACCGGCTTTGAATGTGTGTTTTCGCCAACAAATGGAGGGTAGATTGAAGTCTGCACCAATTATAACTGTATGAGTGGGTTACTTATTTGTAATGAGATTCAGGTTTTCTTTGAACTGTTCAGTTATTATATCATCTGAGTCGGGGGTTGGTAGAAGGGGTCAATTATTATTTTGGTACGGCTGTTGAATATAACCTCTACCCGTAGTAATTCACCGGAACTATCTAATTCAACTTCACTACAAAATAAACTACTACCAACAGACACACACCACCACCTACTTTATTTAATCTATCCTTTCTGAACACGGTTTGCCCCTTTGTAAAAATTTCAGCAGAATTTATCTTTGGCTTTATCCAGCTTTCTGTTCCTATAACGATTTCAGCTTCAGTGTTTTCTATCAGCGCTTGAAGCTCTGGTACTTTTCCAACTCAGCTACGACAATTTACAACTACAATACTGACTGTTGCTTGGTTGATTTTCGTTGTTTCTTTACCCTGTACCCTTTGAGACTGGAGCCCTTTCTCATCTTTCCCGAGACTGTCTAACTTAAAAAACTGCTTAGTCCACACCACACAGCCCTTCCTACCCATGTAGCTGCCTCCTGTGTGTAGTGGACACCTGACCTATTTAGTGGAACCTGAAACCCCACCACCCTATGGCACAAGTCGAGGAATCTGCAGCCTACATGGTCGCACAACCGTCTGAACCTCTGAGTGAGACCCTCCATTCAGCTCTGTACTAAAGGTCCGCAGTCGGTCCTGTCGATGATGCTGCAGATGGTGAGCTCTGCCTTCGTCTCGCTAGCAAGAATGGCAATCTTCACCAACTCAAATAACAACCGGAAGCCAGAGAGAATCTCTTCTGACCTATAGCGGCACATATCATTAGGGCTGACATGAGCCACCACCTGCAGTTGACTGCACCCTGTACCCTTCATGGCATCCAGAAGGACCCTTACCACATCTTGGATGACTCCCCCCAGTAAGCACACAGAGTGCACTGTGGCTTTCTTCCTGTTCTTAGCTGCTATATCCCTAAGGGGCTCCTTGACCTGCCTAACATTGGAGCTCCCAATGACAAGAAATCCCACTCTGCACTTGTCCGGACCTCTCAGGAAGACCGGCCACTGCCACAACAGGCAAGGCCGCCCTTGCTGTCTCAGAAGTACTTTAAGCAGTGGGTAGTACTTCAAAGGGTACAGCCTAGCGGCCAGCACCAACTTTCGCCTTCCGCCCAGGGATTCGCGACCCCACCACGGTTCGCCAGTCACCGTCAGGTAAGTGTCGACCAGCAGGGACGTCCGAATCCGAGGGTGCAGTGGCATCAGAGATCCCAGGCAATGCTACAGGCTCCAGAGGTGCCAAAGCGCTCGCCTTGGGTGTCCCAATGTCACCCTGGCCCAGGGCAACAACTTGGAGCCTGTCGACCACGGCCAACACAGCTTCCAGCTGTTTACGGACGGTAGCCAATTCCCTTTGAATCCGTACACAACAGGCACAATTCCTATCCATCCATAACAATTTTTTTCCTCTCTTTTATCTCACACGCCGTTCAAAACAAACAGATGACTGATGACTTTGCGAATTTACGTTATTCAGATACTAAAATGCGATGCTACAACTCTCAAATACTATAATACGCCCGAAATTTGTGAATTAAACTATGCAAGTACCCAAAAACCCGCAAAGAAATTCAGAATTAAAGTTTGAAACAAATAATTGAGCTAAGAGTACGACTTGCTGCTGCTTATCCAACGGTGGCAGGGAGCTCACCGTAGATAATAGTTAAACAGGGGATAACTCTGCAAGAAATTCAGTATAGAATTTGGTACGTCAGGATGTTGAGCGTTGCTCAGTTTTAATGATTTCAGCTGTTCCTGGGCACCACTAACACTTATTAGCTGTTTCATCCATCTTTTCAGAGGTACGGGAATTAAAATGGGGAAATATCCTTTGTAAAGGAACATTTGAAAATGAAGTTAAGGATTTCTGCTTTTCGTTGCTTCCATCAATTTCAGTTCCTGTTTCATCTGCAAGTATCTGGACACTTAACTCTGGTGCCACTAACAGCCTATGCGTATGACCAGAATGTCCTTTAGAGTTGTGAAAGACCTTTGAAGAGTATTCTGCTATGGTAATCACTGAAGGCTTCATGTGTTACTCTCTTGACAGGCAAATGCTCTTCATTCAGCATCTCTCTATCGTGTCCCTATGCTGTGTTTTACACCTATTAAGCAGGAAGTCTGTTTCTTCAGGAATTTCTTTTCAGTGATTGTATACTGTGGAGGGTCTGCCCATCATGAACTGTTGTTATACATATACAGGGTGATTCACGAAGATATGAAAATATTTTAATATGTTATTCTACAAGTAAGACTAAAGAAAAAAAAATTCATATAAACATTGAAATTTAGCAACTTCTCTAATATGAAACCATTGCAAAACTGTACAAGGTTAAAGTAAGGCAGGATTTCCATTTATTTTGTTGTTATTGGTCTGGTGAATCTAATAAAACGTGTCCCAGACATGTATCGGCAGTAGTTTTCCAAAACATTCGGAGAAACAAAGATTATTGTACAAGTAAATTTGTTTACTTTCCATCAAGAATGTAGGAACATTTATGCATTGTCGGCAACTGTTGGTGAGTTGCTTCTGTTGTTTCCAAACCTTGAAACGAGTTAGTTTTCTGTATTGTTCAGTGAAATAATGTAGCAACAACCGTGTATTTAAGTGAAAACACATAGTAACTGTTTTAGTTGGTAGATTATTTATGAAATAGGGATGCCTTTCAAATTCATGACAGAGGAATACACCAATATGGTGTTTATTTATGGCAAATATGATGGTAATGCTACGGATGCTGTTAATGAATATCACGTGTGTAATCCAACTCTGAGGATTCTGAATCCACAAACCATTAGTGGAGTATTTCAAATGTTACGGGAGACAGGTTCCCTACCTAGCATTCACAATCAGTATGAGCGCTCGATTTTTGAAGATAATGATGAGGATATTGTGGATGCTGTTCACCGTAGGCCAGGTACTAGTACATGACATGTCTCTCAACGATTAGGCATTACACAATCGCCCTAAGGTATGGCGTACGCTGAAGTACAATAATCTGTATCCTTACCATAATGAAAAGTGTATCATTTATATATGGGTGATCCTGCCCTTCACTTGGAATTGTGCAACTGGTTAAATACTAATTAGCTGTTGCACGAATAAATTTTATCTACTGATGAAGCACAGATGACTTGAAATGGTATAAACAATTTACATAACGAGGATGTATGGTCCGAAGAAAACCCACATGCAATAGTGCAACTCAATATCCAACACCGATTTAGTATAAATGTGTGGTGTGGTATAATCAACACTCACTTTATTGGACCATTCATTTTCTGAGGACGTCTAACTGGTGAGACGTACTTATAATTTCTTCAAGAAGAAATGCCCTGCTTGCTTGAAGATGTTCCACTTCCTACGCAATTGCAAATGCACCTCCACATTGCACCAATGCCATTACTACAATTAAATGAACATTTTCCCCAGAAATGGATTAGTTGTGGTGTTACGCGTTTGTGGCCACCCAGATTGCCTGATTTAACACCAACGGATTTTTATGTATGGGGATGGATGAAAGACGTAGTTTGAGGACAAAGTCAGTACATATGAGGAATTACTTGCTCACATTATGAATGCAATAGGTGAAATTAAGAACAACCCTGTGAAACTGAAACAAGCAACAAAATCTGTTCACACATGTGTGGCTAAATGCATTGAACTCGGTGGAGACATTTTTGAACATTTGTTGTGACTGTATTGTGAAATTTTATGTATACTGTACAACTTCCTTAACATTCAGCTTTGTTATTTTTCCGATTTTTCCGGTTTAACATGAATTCATATTTTATTAAATTCACCAGATCAATAAAAATAAAATAAATGGAAATTGTGATTTACTTTAACCTCGTACAGTTTTACGATGGCTTCATATTAGCGAAGTTGCTGAATTTCGGGCAAAATCTTTTATCAGCCGTAACTCCGTAACTAAACATTTGTGGACCTGTGTTTATATGAACTTTTTTCTTTAGTTTTACTTATAGAATAACATACTAAAATATTTTCATATCTTCTTGAATCACCCTGTATATCCATCCAGTGCAAGGTCTACTCTCTTTTAAACTTTACTCAATAACAGTATAAATGTCTACAGGAGACAAATTAACCCTAAAAAAATATACTTGCACAGATCACTTAATAATGATAAAACAAATGAAACACGCTTCAATGACAGTACTATAACTGGTACTGCTCTACAGCACTGTTGATTGTCAAGGTTGGCAACCTTATTAATGTAAAGTATGATTTCTGCCGATTTAGCTGTATGGAGTTGGAGACAACCAAGTATTTTAGCATTTCAGCTTGCTTATATTGTCAGCGATACAGATAGCCGTACCGTAGGTGTAACCACAATGGAGGGGTATCTGTTGAGAGCCAGACAAACGTGTGGTTCCTGAAGAGGGGCAGCAGCCTTTTCAGTAATTGCAAGGGGCAACAGTCTAGATGATTGACTGATCTGGCCTTGTTACACTAAACAAAATGGCCTTGCTGTGCTGGTACTGCGAACGGCTTAAAGCAGAGGGAAACTACAGCCATAATTTTTCTTGAGGGCATGTAGTTTTACTGTATGGTTAAATGATGATGGCGTCCTCTTGGGTAAAATAGTCTGGAGGTAAAATAGTCCCCCATTCGGATCTCCGGGCAGGGACTACTCAAGAGGACGTCGTTATCAGGAGAAAGAAAACTGGCATTCTACGGATCGGAGCGTGGAGTGTCAGATCCCTTAATCGGGCAGGTAGGTTAGAAAATTTTAAAAGGGAAATGAATAGGTTAAAGTTAGATATAGTGGGAATTAGTGAAGTTCGGTGGCGGGAGGAACAAGACTTTTGGTCAGGTGAATACAGGGTTTAAATACAAAATCAAATAGGGGTAATGCAGGAGTAGGTTTAATAATGAATAAAAAAAAAAATAGGAGAGCGGGTAAGCTACTACAAACAGCATAGTGAACGCATTATTGTGGCCAAGATAGACATGAAGCCCACGCCTGCTACAGTAGTACAAGTTTATAGGACAACTAGCTCTGCAGATGACAAAGAAATTGATAAAATGTGTGATGAGATAAAAGAAATTATTCAGATAGTGAAGGGAGGCAAAAATTTATTAGTCATCGGGGCTGGAATTCGACAATAGGGAAAGGAAGAGAAGGAAACATATTAGTGAATATGGATTTGGGGTAAGAAATGAAAGAGGATGCCGCCTGGTAGAATTGTGCACAGAGTATAACTTAATCATAGCTAACACTTGGTTTAAGAGTCATGAAAGAAGGTTGTATACATGGAATAATCATGGAGATACTAGAAGGTATCAGATAGATTATATAATGGTAAGACAGAGTTTTAGGATCCAGGTTTTAAATTGTAAGACATTTCCAGGGGCAGATGTGGATTCTGACCACAATCTATTGGTTATGAACTGTAGATTAAAACTGAAGAAACTGCAAAAATGTGGGAATTTAAGGAGATGGGACCTGGATAAACTGACTAAACCAGAGGTTGTACAGAGTTTCAGGGAGAGCATAAGGGAACAATTGACAGGAATGGAGGAAAGAAATGCAGTAGAAGTAAAATAGGTAGCTTTGACGGATGAAATAGTGAAGGCAGCAGAGAATCGAGTAGGTAAAACGACAAGGGCTAGTAGAAATCCGCGGGTAACAGAAGAAATATTGAATTTAATTGATGAAAGGAGAAAATATAAAAATGCAGTAAATGAAAGAGGCAAAAAGGAGTACAAACGTCTTAAAAATGAGATCGCCAGGAAGTGCAAAATGGCTAAGCAGAGATGGCTAGAGGACAAATGTAAGGATGTAGAGGCTTATCTCACTTGGGGCAAGATAGATACTGCCTACAGGAAAATTAAAGAGCCCTTTGGAGAAAAGAGAACCAACTGTATGAATCTCAAGAGCTCAGATGGAAACCCAGTTCTAAGCAAAGAAGGAAAAGCAGAAAGGTGGAAGGAGTATATAGAGGGTCTATATAAGGGCGATGTACTTGACGTCAATATTATGAAAGAGGATGTAGATGAAGATGAAATGGGAGATATGATACTGCGTGAAGAGTTTGACAGAGGACTGAAAGACCTAAGTCGAGACAAGGCCCTGGGAGTAGACAACATTCCATTAGAACTACTGACAACCTTGGGAGAGCCAGTCCTGACAAAACTCTACCATCTGGTGAGCAAGATGTATGAGACAGGCGAAATACCCTCAGACTTCAAGAAGAATGTAATAATTCCTATCCCAAAGAAAGTAGGTGTTGACAGATGGGAAAATTACCAAACTATAAACTTAATAAACCACGACTGCAAAATACTAACATGAATTCTTTCCAGACGAATGGAAAAATGGATGGAAGCCGACCTTGGGGAAGATCAGTTTGGATTCCATAGAAATATTGGAACACGTGAGGCAATACTGACCCTACAACTTACCTTAGAAGATAGATTAAGGAAAGGCAAACCTACGTTTCTAGCATTTGCAGACTTAGAGAAAGCTTTTGCAGTGTTGACTGGAATAATCTCTTTCAAATTCTGAAGGTGGCAGGGGTAAAATACAGGGAGCGAAAGGCTATTTACAATTTGTACAGAAACCAGATGGCAGTTATAAGAGTTGAGGGGCATGAAAGGGAAGCAGTGGTTGGGAAGGGAGTAAGACAGGGTTGTAGCCTACCCCGATGTTATTCAATCTCTATATTGAGCAAGCAGTAATAGAAACAAAAGAAGAAAATGGAGTAGGAATTAATATCCATGGAGAAGAAATAAAAACTTTGAGGTTCACCGATGACATTGTAATTCTGTCAGAGACAGCAAAGGACTTGGAAGAACAGTTGAACAGAATGGACAGTGTCTTGAAAGAAGCGTATAAGATGAACATCAACAAAAGCAAAACAAGGATAATGGAATGTAGTTGAATTAAGTCAGGTGATGCTGAAGGAATTAGATTAGGAAGTGAGACACATAAAGTAGTAAAGGAGTTTTGCTATTTGGGGAGCAAAATAACTGATGATGGTCGAAGTAGAGAAGATATAAAATGTAGACTGGGAATGGCAAGGAAAGCGTTTCTCAAGATGAGAAATTTATTAACTTCGTGTATAGATTTAAGTGCAAGGAAGTCGTTTCTGAAAGTATTTGTATGGAGTGTAGCCATGTATGGAAGTGAAACATGGACGATAAATAGTTAGACAAGAAGAGAATAGAAGCTTTCGAATTGAGGTTCTACAGAAGAATGCTGAAGATTAGATGAGTAGATCACATAACTAATGAGGAGGTATTGAATAGATTTGGGGAGAAGAGGAGTTTGTGGCACAACTTGACTATAAGAAGGGATCGGTTGGTAGGACATGTTCTGAGGCATCAAGGGCTCACCAATTTAGTATTGGAGGGCAGCACATTGTCAGTGCTGTATGTACTGCAAACTGTACCAATCAATAGTGCATGCAAATTGCAGCTATGACTCAATTGAGAAATGCGAATCTTGGTTCTCCATTCACAGTGCTTAAAGCTGTCAGTATGGTGCTACTTCTACGTTAACAGTGATTCATGAAGCAGAGCCCACAAATAATTGTGAAGGAGCAAGAAAATTTAGTGTCACAGAAACAAATGTTGGTAAATAACACCAGATGAATAAATTAAAGAATACCAATTTTACGTACCAGACTTTTAGGTGTGCGCAGCAGGGAAGGTTTCATGAATTGGAGCAACAGACTGCTCAGTACGTGCAAGAGAAACTCAGTGGAGATGGTTATTTGAGAAATTATCCAAATGAAGGCTGGAGATGAATTATTTTCCAACTGCATACATTGTGGAATTCAAAGCAAATACAGTCTGGTGGGTGTGAATTAAGGCAGTGAGGCTTATGTTGTATGTGGAGCAACACTATTCAGAGACTGCCTGCGACATATGACAATACACTACTTGCGCATCAGCATCATGTAATCAGTCTAAGAAGATGGCAAGCATGTATGATAGGCCAAATTGTTGGCACTGAGATGGCTATTTATTTTGGTATGTCATCAGGTTTACTGTCAATGAGTCAATTAAAACTCTTCTTATGAGAAATTCTGTGAATGAAAAGACCACTATAAAAGTAATGTTAAAGTGCACTAGCAACTGAAAGGAAGATCCTCCGATATGATTAATGCAGGATAATCATACCAAACTGAAAACTGTCTGCAGGGCTTATCTTTAGATGTGAAGAAAAGGGATGAAGGCCAAAGGATTTGATGCTACATGTTGAAGGTTGTTTGGAACGGAATACCAGACTCTTTGCTTAATGGAAGGAAAATGTTGGTGCTTTTTTTTTTTTTTTTTTTTTTTTTTTTTTTTTTTTTTTTTTTTTTTTTTTTTTTTTTTTTTCATGGTACACCTCACCCCAGAAGTTAAGAACCTAATATTAAAGAACAGCACAGACCAGGTAATAATTCCTGGCAGTATGACTCACAAATTAAAATAATTATTTGAGAAAGGAAGTGAGGATAAAAATTAATGTAAACCATTTCTTTTTACTTATTTCATTTCTTCTTGTATGACCTATATGTAGACAGTAAATAGATGGCATATATCTTGGTTCAAATGGCTGAGCACAATGGGACTTAACATCTGCGGTCATCAGTCCCCTAGAACTTAGAACTACTTAAACCTAACTAACTTAAGGACATTACACACATCCATGCCCGAGGCAGGATTCGAACCTGCGACCGTAGGGGTCGGACGGTTCCAGACTGAAGTGCCTAGAACCGCTCAGCCACACCGGCCGGCTGGCATATGTCTTGATTCCTAGAAAAGGATATACAGTAATGTTAACATTTTTAGGGAGTTACTTTCTCAGTAAAACAGTTTGTAATTTTGATTTATCAGGAAATACTAAGAACAAAAATTTCTCGAGGAGCTTATTAAAAAAGGGGGGAGGGGGGAGTCTTACATTCAGGGTTGTCTTAGTTGAGTAAATATAAGAACTGTCATTGTAAGTTTGTGTATGAGTACTGTTTACTTTTATTGAAGAAGCTTTTTCTCTTTTCTCCATACTTGTCCAGTACTAGAGAGTGTTTCATTTCTTATGATCTTGATGCGATTTAAGTCAGTTTTCTTCTTTGCCTGTGACATAAATAGTGTGATTTAGTTAGCCTTTGTTTCAACACCTCTCTCAAGTAGTACTTCATCAGGTTTTTAAATGTCTTCTTATTTACTACTTTAGCTTTTGAACAGCTTCGAAATGCATTGATGAGGAGTGTCCTCATACAGTTGTAGCTTTCTGTTTTGTGATTCAAGTTAATGTACTGTGCATATTAGTTTTGTGATTAGTTCAGAAATTTAGCTTTTATTTCACTTATATGGTTCATAAAGGAAATATATGGTACATCATACATGTGAGCTAATTGCGTTCTAGCACTGGGACTGCTTTATGTAAAATATTTTTATTTTTTGTGTTACAGCATAGCATTGTCTCTTATTATTTTCCAGGGTACAGCTTATTTTGAGCGACTACTTCTAGCGCTGGAACAGACTTACAAATTTAGTTTGGATTCATTTCTTGCATCTACCAGTTTATCAACGAAAGGACTTGGTTTCATTGGCTTGGCTTTAATTGCCTCCCAGAAGATTTTCCTATATTTAGGAGACTTAGCTCGATATAAAGAGCAAATTAATGAAACATCAAATTTTGGGAAGTCTAGACAGTGAGTACTGTTGAAACATATTTCATAATTACATTACTGATTTACTATATTACAGTATATATGATTAATGAGCATTATTAAGAATAGATACTGAAGATCTTGTTTTATTGCAGGTATTATATCCGAGCACACCAAATAAATCCAAAGAATGGCCGCCCATATAATCAGTTAGCTATCTTGGCTGTCTATGCTGTAAGTTAAGAAAATGTTTACTTTTATTGTAGTATTGAGTGAATTAGGAGGACAGCAAATAATGAAGACTAGATAGAATTAAAATCAGGATGTGTATTTCGTTCTGAGAAATAGAGCAGGTGAGAAATTAAAGTAAAGGCAATATCTTTTGAAAAAATTGAATGTAATAGGGAAATTAAGGCCAAAATTATATTACCTATGTTAGCACACCCACTGTTGTGTAATGCATTTTGCATTACACAGAAAATGTGAGTAATCACTTGATAGTTGCCAATTCTAGTCCATGCTGAGTCATAATAAATAAGAGAACACACAAACAAGATAGTCCAGAGTGTCAGTGGTCAAGCAAATCCATAGAACAGCAATCCTAAGCGTAGTCCAGCGGAAATGCAGTAAACTGTGGGGTCACCTAAGTTTGGTGTAAGTGAGATAAAGATTTCAGCACAACAAGACTTGAAGAGCTGCGCAGCATTCTGGTGACTGGATTCTCTCTTTGTGTTGTCAACAGTCAGGCCCGTATGGCAGCGAGAAGGCACCTCTTACTGGCCGTTGGAAAGTTGTTGGTAGCAGACATCATCAGGGTATTGACCTTGATCGGATTACTTGAGGCATAGCTTATGTAATCCACACCAACACCAATGTCCAGCTTTAACAATTGTAAAGAGACCACTAAATTTGGGAATGGAGTTAAAATTATGTATTTAGTGTAATTTTTTTCCTTTAAAAGAGACCACAAAATTTGGGAATGGAGCTAAAATTATGTATTTAGTGTAATTTTTTCCCCTTAAATCCCATGTTTTGTGATCTCTTTCCAAGTGTTAACACATTGAAGCTGACGGACGTACTTAAATACATTCACTACGTTTTAACCAAAAAATGCAACGGATGTACGTCATATTTTCTTCACTTCCGGCTTATTTATTTGTGATTTAAATGCATGTTTCACGTTTGTAAGTAGTGAGACTAATTGTTTGCCTTGTCGTAAGTGCATTGTTGATAGATAGTGTGCGCCAGTCTCTCGTGAATGGTACCAGTGTTACGTGAACTGCCTGCATGCTCAGAATATTGTTGAATGTTCTTTTGTTCTGTGTCAGCTGTCATGTTATGCTATTGTGTGCATCCTTCCCATGTGTAAAAACATATAAATAGTGAATATGTCTAACAGACATAGCTTGTTAAACTCACAGATTGAAGAACTCTCGAATGATGGCTCAGAACTTGAATAATGACTGGTGTCATTTTGATGTACTCCCTGAATTACCTCTGTTTGAAGAAATGAGTGGAATTCAGGTTCCTGTTGATACATTATCAACAGAACTAGATGGTTTGTTGTAATTTTTTGATCACAGTGTGTTTCTAAAAGTAAAGTCGGAGACAAATGTATATGCTACTGATAGTATTTCTGAATTTCGCCGTCAGAACATAATCAGACCAAAATCTTTATGGATGAAATGGAGAGCAGTGGGGATACGTGAAGTATATCAATTTTTTGCAGTTGTTTTGTATATGAGTGTTGTAAAGAAACCTAAACATAAGGATTATTGGTCTGAAGACACTGTGATTGCTTCATCATTTGCTTCTCAGCTAATGTCAGGAGACAGATTTTTTGCCATATTCAGGACGTGAACAATAATGAGCTATGGATATGTAAACAAGAAGTAGGGCATGACCGTCTGCATAAAATAAGATCTATTTGGAATTTTTTCTCAGCAAGATGCAGGAAAGTCTTTTAGCCATCATCAAAATCTGACTGTGGTTGAAGCAATATGTCCTTTTCGAGGAAGAATTGGTTTCCATATTTATATGAAAGACAAACCAGAGAAATATGGGATAAAACTGTCTGTTGTAAGTGATGCTCAAACAGGTTACATGTGCAATGCTGAAGTTTATATTGGAGGAAAAGGAAATGTTGAAAGTTCTATCAAATCCCTCCTGCTAGGCTATGTTCCTCTTACTTAAAAGAACAAGTGACATATGTGGACAGATTTTATACAAGTTCTGCAGTTCTTGAAGAACTATGGGAAAGAAATACATTGGAAGTTGGAAAGATAAACATGATGTACGCATGTTGTCAACACAGCATAAGATGACTGCTTCGCATGTCAGTGTAAAATCCATAAGTGGATATGTTGAGGTAGTAAAGCCAGATGTTGTACTAGACTACACTTTGTGTAAAACAGGTGTTGACAGAGGAGAACAGGTGATGAGTTACTATCCCTTCCTGCAAAAGACTATAAAATAGTGGAAAAGCTTTTCTTCCATATTTTTATGAGGGCAGTTGTGAA
Source organism: Schistocerca piceifrons (assembly GCF_021461385.2). Lineage (NCBI taxonomy): Eukaryota > Metazoa > Arthropoda > Insecta > Orthoptera > Acrididae > Schistocerca > Schistocerca piceifrons. The sequence goes on along the minus strand of NC_060138.1, from coordinate 393,228,250 downwards.
TGCCAACATTATTCACAATATCAAAATATCAAAAAAGGGTGCATTAGCAAATATTATCTGTAAATTAGCAAAGCAATTGGTTCAGAAAGGAGGAGCGGAACTAAATAAAGAGACACATTCAGCATCTGGAGTTGCAAGTGCAAACAGACTCATAGCACATCATTTTCCTGAGAAACTACCACCAACAGAAAATAAAACAAACCCAGCTAGAAGATGCAAAGTCTTTTGGGAACAAGGGAAAGCTACAGGATACCTAGTAAGGAAAGAGACCAGATACTACTGTAGGCCATGTAACTCAGGCCTGTGTGTCCCCGAGTGTTTTGAATGATTTCATTCCCCAGTGAAGTTCTCTAATTTGTAAAAATGAGGAAAAAAGTTTCACAATAAAACACTTCACCTGTAAATGAAACATTTAGCATTTCGTGCTGGCAAGTGTTTTTAAATCAATAGCCTACAATTCCCTACGACTTGAAAATTTTGTCCATTCTGGGGAAAAGTAAAAATGCTGAAAAACAGTATCTTTACAGTAATATCTACAAATCACTGTATAATTTATTTGTGTTAAGCATATGCATATTCATAAAGAGGAAGGATGAAAGGTTAAGCTGGTATACTGCCAAAAGGGGTAAGTGGATTAGTAAATTTATTAAGAAATTGTAAATTGTAAAAAATTTTCTCAGTATCTGGGTATTAACTGGATTGATGATCCATTAGGCTCCAATGTGTTGAGGTTAGATGATGATGAGCATTTAATGGTGAGGCTTTAACCTTGAAACTAGTTTTGACCAAATAAATAAAGTAGTTATCAGCTGCAGCTGCAAAAGATTTATTTCCCGAAACGTCCAAGAGATTGCACATTTCTCAGCTTATATAAACTGGCATGAGGATGTAAATTACAAAAGTTCAGGGCACAAAAATGAAATTTGATATGGATCTCAAATAATGGCGCATACATGACAGAACGTGTTTCTGTTTCTCATTCCACAATGTGTTTGTAACCTGTGATGAGTTGAGATGCAAACACATCTCCAACAGCAAGACTTCTGCAATAAAGAGTTAATCAAATGCAGGAAAAGTAGAAACAGTGGCTTCTGCTACTTTTATTAACTTTATCAAATGCAGTATTATTTTCTAAAATAAGATTCATCTAAATAGCTCCAGATAATGGTTAAATCAAGTAGAAGACATATCTTTGAATTAGAATAGTGTGCAAGTAAGTGAAGTGTTCTGTGCAGGCATTCTCAGTCTCCATGGCTGTGGCTGAGTGTTCACATGTGAAATTATGTAAGCAATTTAATGTCACGAGGTCCAAAAACGAGATGCAGTCAAAATCTCTGAGCTGTGTGAAATCATTTGTTGATAGGAAAACACTCTCTTCGGTGTCCGCTCTGGCTACTACAAACACTTCTGTTAACACCATCTAACTCCCTGTATAATAGAGACTGATGAGAATGCGATGGCGCAATGTTACAATGACTCTCCGCTGGAGGCGGGAGTAAGTCTTCTCTTGTGACAGTGGTCAAAAACAGAAGTGCTGCTCTTGTCCTAAGCAGCCACTTATTGAGCAGCAGCATGGCAGTGGCTCTTCACAACTGGCAGGGGTGTAGCTGTTTTCTCTTTCTGATTGCAATGCTGTGGAGACACGCATCATCTTTGCAGTGGTTAATTGCTGGAGCACTGATATCGTTGGTTGACGACACCGCAGTTTCAGCACTAGAGTGGAAACCTGATCTTAGATGGATGTACCTGTATAACAAATTGTTATTGGTTAGAGCTTCACCTTTCAAATGAACATACTTTGCCTCTAATAAACGGTGTACTACTGCTTTTGTATAAAGTGCAGTAGTGTCCCATCTTGAGAGAAATGTCACAGGTAGCAACAAAAAGAACACATGACAGAAATGAGATAAAGTTTTAATAGCAAATTGAATAAACAAAATTTCACGTGGCAATTTCTAGGAACCTATCTTAATCAAGGCAGCCACATAAACAACAAATGTGGAGGTAAAATCAAATGAAGTCGAGGATGGAAGCCCATGATGGAATAACAGTAATATGGAAGCTGTTTGGCAAAATAAAACAGAAACCTACGGTAGGCACATCAAAAAAGATAGATTGCAACCTACCATTAAGTTGCAGGCAGGCACAACTAAAAGACACTTTTGGCCACTGCCTCCGTCACCAAAAAAGAGAGACACATACCAGTCAGATACACAAGCAAACACACCTCATGCATACATGATCTTTAACTCCAGCATCATGGTGTGTGTTTCTCTTTTACTGATGATGACTGCAGCTGAAAGCTTTATGTAAGTGTGCTTTAATTGTACCTGTCTGCAACTTAGTGTGTCTTCTTTATGGTAAGTAGTAATCCATCTTTTTCATAAATTGTTAATATATGGAAAGGATGGATTGCTCCTCACTACATGGAGGAGGCATTGAGTTGCAGGCAGGCCTCCAAGAACCACCTCACCCTCACCAATCCTCGCAGTCCTACATCCTGTGTGCTTCCTAAAGTTTGTTAACCCATCCACATAGGTCATCCCATACCGGTGTACCGCAGAAAAAATCTCTGCCCTTGTGGAGAAACATGTTCGCTCTATTACGCGGGTCATTACATGCCAAGTGGTCTAGAGGTTTCCGCATGACCGTCATGGATTTGGATGAAATTTTGTATGAACAGTGGAATATGTTCCCAGTGAACATTGGTATAGCTTCATGATAATTCAGTACTTCCATATGTATAGTCATTTGTTTGACCCCATAGCACAGCACCCATGAGTTTTTGGCAACTTTGAGGTAGAAGATCTCTGGCAATATATTTGTGAAAGAAACAAAACTAGGTCATCTTGTGCCACTTTCTGTGCTTTCTTACATGAAATGATGATGATGATGATAATATTATTTGCTGAGTGATTTGCATATGCATAATTTGAAGCAAAGCCAGCGGAAAAAAATGATGCTCGAAAAAATGTGAAATTTAGCTTTTTACATCTCTGGAAGTAATTACAGGATAAACTTCAAACTTTTCACGTAATAACTTACCAATACAAGGTCTTAGAATATAAAATTTAATTCTCCTACTACTTTCTAGTAATTCACAAATTGAGGGCAAAATTGACAGTTTTTCTAAGAACTTAAAAAATTGCTTTTTTTGGCCTACTTATAAAAAGTCTTATACAAACTCTTTAAAAATGTTTTTCTTAAAAATATCACTTTCTTACCTACCTAAAAATTTGTATTTGGTTTTGCAATGTGATAATATAAGGCCTTAAAAGGAACATCAAGGAGGAGATGCGTTGAAAATGGACCCATATTCTGCTGGTACTCATATTAAATTGGACATATTTTATATGATCTACAGTACTTTCTGGGAAGGCAATATCAAAAGTTTTGATGACCAAGAAGTGAGATAAAGTCTGAAGTGTTGTCTTTAGTCACGACTCGTCATGAAATAGTTAATCTGTTGTTGTTCTGTTACTCCAGAATCAACTGGCTATAAACATCACATTTTAACTGTGCATTACCAAGACAGTGGAGATCATGATAGTAGAAGTGTCGCATAATAGCTGCTACACATATTGTAGAAATTGCCTGTAGGTTTTACACCACTGTCATATTGTGTAAATCTGTTAAGGGTTTCTTTACAGTGGGTACAATGCTGATGATACATTTCTATAAGTGTCAATGGCCAAAGCTAGAATAGGCCTCTCTCAAGATCCTAGGCATATGTTTACATCAAGCTACCTAAATTTTTTACAGGTTTCATTAATTTGCTGTAGAAAAATTAGATTTTTCAGATATTAATATCTCAAATTATTAAAGCCACAAAAATGAGAACTTATGCTTTTTACTGGATTTGTTATTCCATTTCTTTCTTATGAAAAGAATTTTGTAGAGCAGAATTCTGTAGAGATGTCTAAAAAATGACAGAAAAGGCTACTTCAAACTATGGAAAACCCAGGATGGAACGTTAACAATACCAGAGAAGGAAATTTGCTATTCACCATATAGCGGAGATGCTGAGTCGCGATAGGCACAATAAATAGATTCACACAATTAAAGCTTTCAGCCATTAAGGCCTTTGTCAATAGTACACACACACACACACACACACACACACACACACACACACACACACAAATGCAACTTGCACACACATCAGCAGTCTCAGAGAGCTGAGACCACACTGCGAACAGCAGCCCCAGTGCATGATGGGAGTGGCGACTGGGTGGGGGTAAGGAGGAGGCTGTGGTGAGGAGAGGGAGGGATGGTATGGTGGGAGTGGCGGACAGTGAAGTGTTGCAGTTTAGACGGAGAGCAGGAGAGAAGGTACGGAGGGGGGGGGGGGGGGGGTTGGAAAGGAGATAAATAAAAGAAATTAAAAGACTGGATGTGGCGGTGAAGTGACGGCAGTGTAGTGCTGTGGGTTTGTGGATTTTAGGGAGAATGTAGAAGGTGGGTGCACAGGGTGTCGTAGGAGCCAGGGAAGATGTTGTGGCAATAGCTAAGGCTTTAAGCAGAGATTGGGGGTTGTGTTGGACTTCTAGGATGGGAACACACACACACACACACACACACACACACACACACACACACACGTGAGTAATCACAGGGATGCTTTATTCACTTCCCATCTGCTGCAATGCAGACCTCACTCATTAACGATAGCATTTGTAATTCTTACATTACGAATTAGGAAGGTTGGTTGTGATCCTTTCTGCTGCATTATTCAACACATTGATCTTCACTTATACCACTTTATCTTGGACAATAAAAATTAGCTCTTTTTGAGTTACCATCTCTTTTTTCATAGGTAATCTTCTTCTGTTTCTTGCACTTCTTTTAATTTTAGGTGTAATTGCAAATCAAGTTTTTAATTATGAGTATTTTCGAACATACATTTTCCACTATCAGAATCTATAATATAAAGAACAAATCAGTATTACTGTCTTAAAATCTTTAAAACATTTTGTCAGATCTACTTATAAGTGACTATGTCTAAAATATATAAAAAATGTGTGTAATATATCAGTCACTATTCTCTCCTATTTTGTCAGGTCTAGTGTCTGGTAGGTACAACCCAGTATAGAATGGTCTCTTTTAGTCTGACTTGAACTGCCAGTTACGAGCCAGCTATTTCTTCAAACAATTTAAATACACTTCCCCATCTTTCAGCTGTGCATCCCATCCTCGCTGCTAGAATCATCACTGGTTTTACTCTAGCTTCTAAAGTTAACTGTAGAGCTACAATTCTAACCAACTTTTTGTTCTTCACCGGGTTCTCCAGAAGTGCACTTTCGTTCCAGTGTTGCTTCATGTAGTCCACAATGAGACACTGCTACATGAATAGGGTGTCAAATTTAATAAACATTGACTTCACTGCCCATTCTCTGGTTCAAGGCCAGTACGAGGTGCATTCAAGTTCTAAGGCCTCCGATTTTTTTTTTCTAACTAACTACTCTCACTCGAAATCGATGAGACTGGCGTTACTTCTCGACGTAATCGCCCTGCAGACGTACACATTTTTCACAACGCTGACGCCATGATTCCATGGCAGCGACGAAGGCTTCTTTAGGAGTCTGTTTTGACCACTGGAAAATTGCTGAGGCAATAGCAGCACGGCTGGTGAATGTGCAGCCACGAAGAGTGTCTTTCATTGTTGGAAAAATCCACAAGTCACTAGGAGCCAGGTCAGGTGAGTAGGGAGCATGAGGAATCACTTCAAAGTTGTTATCACGAAGAAACTGTTGCGTAACGTTAGCTCGATGTGTGGGTGCGTTGTCTTGGTGAAACAGCACACGCGCAGCCCTTCCCGGATGTTTTTGTTGCAGTGCAGGAAGGAATTTGTTCTTCAAAACATTTTCGTAGGATGCACCTGTTACCGTAGTGCCCTTTGGAACGCAATGGGTAAGGATTACGCCCTCGCTGTCCCAGAACATGGACACCATCATTTTTTCAGCACTGGCGGTTACCCAAAATTTTTTTGGTGGTGGTGAATCTGTGTGCTTCCATCGAGCTGACTGGCGCTTTGTTTCTGGATTGAAAATTGGCATCCACGTCTCATCCATTGTCACAACCGACGAAAAGAAAGTCCCATTCATGCTGTCGTTGCACGTCAACATTGCTTGGCAACATGCCACACCGGCAGCCATGTGGTCATCCGTCAGCATTCGTGGCATCCACCTGGATGACACTTTCTGCATTTTCAGGTCGTCAAGCAGGATTGTGTGCACAGAACCCACAGAAATGCCAACTCTGGAGGCGATCTGTTCAACAGTCATTCGACAATCCCCCAAAACAATTCTCTCCACTTTCTCGATCATGTCGTCAGACTGGCTTGTGCGAGCCCGAGGTTGTTTCGATTTGTTGTCACACGATGTTGTGCCTTCATTAAACTGTCGCACCCACGAACGCACTTTCGACACATCCATAACTCCATCACCACATGTCTCCTTCAACTGTCGATGAATTTCAATTGGTTTCACACCACGCAAATTCAGAAAACGAATGATTGCACGCTGTTCAAGTAAGGAAAACGTCGCCATTTTCTCATTCTCGCCGCTGGCGGTAAAATTCCATCTGCCGTACGGTGCTGCCATCTCTGGGACGTATTGACAATGAACACGGCCTCATTTTAAAACAATGCACATGTTTCTATCTCTTTCCAGTCCGGAGAAAAAAAATCGGAGACCTTAGAACTTGAATGCACCTTGTATAACTAGAAAAAACTGTATTCAAATTTTTAATAGTTATCTTAAAATATTTCACAAAATAAATGAAAAAAATAAAATCTTCAAATCAATAAAGAAAAAAAATTAAAGGTAAAGCTCTCATGGCCCCTTGTATTCATTTCTTTCTGCAGTGATTAAGTCACTGGTCATTGTTGAGGTCCACACACTCAAAACTTCACTGTGAATTGTTGTAAAATTTCCATAGGTTGAATGTTATCTGCTTCTAGAGCTTTGCAGCATCATTTTATAGTGCTTTCCACATATTTTACGTGGACTAGATCTAATTGACCACCCCCTTTGTGCTTTCATTGGTTTTCCTGTGTTTTCAAATTTCTGTGTCAAAGTGTTGTATTTCTGCTGCTTGAGGTTTTATTTGAGCTGTCAAGTTTTTGTTGCCTTTTAGAAACTTCACATTTGTTCTTGCAATTTGCATGTTTTCTTGATGGTCTCTCCTGAAGCCTTTGCTAATTCTTACTTCTACCATTCTGACAATGCTATGGGTTGTGCTTTGTCCTGTTCCTTCCACATTTCATCTTGAAATCCATCTATCAATCTATCAGTGTTAGTAAAGCTTCCATTATCACTGTGTCCTGGTTCCAAGCCCTTTCTAGGTTGTGCAAGAATTCCATTACTTCCTCCCATCCAGTTGTAATGGATTCTTCACAGCATTTGTTGTTGATTTGTTGAGCTACTTATTTATCTTATGAGATTCTGTAAGTACAGATATATAATTTTTACTTGTGAGTTGCATAACTACCACTGCCACCACCGTTCATCATATTCATCATCACGAACATTTTCTAGCCACTGACTGGGTCTGTTGTACACGTAAGTGTTTCCATTTTCCTGTGTCATCTCACCACTGCTATGCCTCTGCCTGTTTCTATTCTTCTTCTTTTCTCCAAATAATCTCCTCTGTCCTTTTCAGCTAACTATCCCTTGGTGTTCCTTTTGATCTTTTGTGTTGAAGCCTCAATTCATGAATTTTCATTGATGTTCTGTCATGTAATTCCTTTTTAGAAATTCACTTAAAAACTGCTGATTCTGTACACTCCTGTAAGGGTAATTCCTTTGAAAGCTTTCTGATCTCTTTAATTTTTTATTCTGCCCATTCTTTGTACTCACATTCTGTTTCTGTCAAATTTAATGTCCCTTTTCTTCATTGACCAGTTTTGAGGAGTATAGGTCAGATTAGGCATGTAGTAGAAACAAAATATTATTCCCTTGGTCTTGTGTGTGACATCTTTATTCCACTTCAAGCTCCTGACACTTCTCATATTTTCTTCCTTTTGTTTCCAATACACTTCCAAGATATTTGAAGCTGTTAAAATTTTTCATCTGTTATTCCGCTAGTGCAATACATAAGTAGTCATCTCCTTTTCTTGGTCATGATTGTAAAACTGCTCTTCCTCACACTAAATTTGACTTCTGCCCATGCATCAGATTGTAGCCGAACTTCATCTTTCTTATTTCCCTAGATCCTTAGGTCATAAGCAAGGCCATTAACTTAACATTATCCTCTTCGACTCTCTTTTCCAACTTTTATGTATTATGTCTTCCATCACAACAACCAAAAGTAAGGCTAAAATTGCACCTGTTTACTCTCATTTATCCATCTTTTGCATTATTTCCTGCTTTAAAATAGCTGGTACTTCCAAAATACATATCAAGCACTCTATCAGGTGCACATTTTTGCATTCCTTGTTCGCCAGGGCTTCCAAGTAATTCACCCGTCGCATACATTCTGAGATGCCTTCTAAAGATCAAGGAAGACCATCAGCAAATCTTGCTCATATTAATGTTTCTTCTGGAACTGCCGTACCTAAAAAGACTTATCATTGAGCTCCACAACCTAAAGCCATGCTGCTGCTTCTCGTTTTTCTTCTCAGCTTTATTCCCTACACTCTTTTCTGGAATTTTCTCAGATATGATGGATGTAAATAAAGTCATCATAAGTAAACTGTTTACTATTTTTGGAAAAAAATTCAATAAAGACCAACCATGTACACCAGGTACCCACTGTTCCAGATAGTGAAGGCCATTTCTGTAGGATTAAGATTGAGGGATTTAGTTAGGCAATAGAAACGTTATGGGATCCTTGAATGTTTGTCAAACCAGGAATGTTTGTATGGAGGCTTGTTAAAACAGCTGCTGTTATCTTGGAAAAGATGAGTGTGCACAGCGTACTAGTTAGTGGTGAAGATGTAGAAGAAAGGGCAGCACTTGGGTACTGAAAATATTAAAATAAACATGCTGTTAAATGTTCATGGTAACCCGAATGAGTGAGCCCAAGTTTAGGTACAAAAATGAAAACTGCCATCACAAGATCACCTCTGGCCTCAAATACAGAGTCCATGTGTTGGGAAAATTGCGGTGCCCCATTGTATCTTCTCGAAAACGTAAAGCCGCGCTCCTTGGACTATCAGTGTGAACTTACTTGAATGCCAGATACAGGCTCAGCTTCCCTGCAGCTCTGGCGTCTTCTGCTTGCATCAAACTCTTCTCCAAAGATTCTATATTTTGAAGAAGGTGAAAATTCATCTACTATTCCAAAATCCTATTATCTAGTCCAAATGAAGAATCTCTCAAAATTCAGTTGCTGTTAACATATTCTATATTCAAAATTCATTACACCATTTCACTGCCACATTAAACAGTAAGCCCACACTTTCTTAGGGCATTTGCACACGACTGAATTCAACCAAATTAAATAACATTTTTTCTCAACGATACAATACTAATATACATGTCCGTCTGCTAGAGACCAAGTCATTATTAATAATAATCATTTTTTTTCCTTCCATTGTCTCTCCACAACAATCACCAATGTTTTTCGTGCATGAAATTCGTCCATGGAATTCTGGGCTGGAAGTTTTTCTTTTCTCTTTGCTGCAACCGAGCGCGACACTTGTTGGCCCGGTATTGCTCTTCTTTCTCAGTTAGCCTGCACAAATAACGTTTTACGGCAGTGTGTATCTGTTTATGCTACAACCCACTACAAAATAACATGTGTTCGAAGTGCCTGGAAGACAAGTGACTCCAGACTTTCGTAAAATTCTGGGGGCACTACAAAATGCATCATTGGGCTGTTGGTGCTCTCAGTACCTTGCATCTTTTCCATATGCACCAGGCAGCTACTGTCCAATGTCTGTGTTGCTTGGCCCATTGAAGATATGTAGCTTTATATTTTACTGTGAGAATTGCAATTGCATGGACCTCCCTGCAACTGTTCACTCAGAAATTGATTGAGATTGATCTGCATTCACTGAAAGCAGCAATTCCTGTTGTGTTCGAAATCAATTGTCATTGACAAGACATGACATTTGGTACCAGTCCCTGTCAGTTAGAATCCTTGTATGCTTTGTTATATTGTGAGAGTGGTATTTGTGTTACATTGTGCGTGTGGCACCCCATTCATTGTAGACATGTTGGACAGTCAGCATTGATGCACCAACAAATCAAGCAACTTCATTCACCGTATGGTCATGGGTACATCCAGACATGTAAGCTTCTATGTGTCATTGTGTTACATATCTGTGTCGTCGCATGTTAAAGCACTGATTTCGTTCAACTGACACATACAAACCATTTCATTGACATGACTTTTTTCAGATGTAGAAGGTCACATTAGTGCCTGGCACTAATTCTACACCATCTGCAGTACTCCAAAGTGGTCACTGTACTTTTTGAATGGGGTGACTATTATTTTGTCTGGTGAGCCTCTATGTGTCATCGTGTTACATATCTGTGTCGTCGCATGTTAGAGCACTGATTTCGTTCAACTGACACATACAAACCATTTCATTGACATGACTTTTTTCAGATGTAGAAGGTCACATTAGTGCCTGGCACTAATTCTACACCATCTGCAGTACTCCAAAGTGGTCACTGTACTTTTTGAATGGGGTGACTATTATTTTGTCTGGTGAGCCTATATGGTCACAAATTTGAGTGTGACTAAAATGTTAATTCCAGCGTGGCTTAACGTTAGCTGTCTAAAATATCTATTCTGTATAAATCAGTATTGTTGTTGTTGTTGTTGTGGTCTTCAGTCCTGAGACTGGTTTGATGCAGCTCTCCATACTACTCTATCCTGTGCAAGCTTCTTCATCTCCCAGTACCTACTGCAACCTACATCCTTCTGAATCTGCTAAGTGTATTGATCTCTTGGTCTCCCTCTACGATTTTTACCCTCCACGCTGCCCTCCAATGCAAAATTTGTGATCCCTTGATGCCTCAAAACATGTCCTACCAACCGATCCCTTCTTCTAGTCAAGTTGTGCCACAAACTTCTCTTCTCCCCAATCCTATTCAATACCTCCTCATTAGTTCCATGATCTACCCACCTTATCTTCAGCATTCTTCTGTAGCACCACATTTCGAAAGCTTCTATTCTCTTCTTGTCCAAACTATTTATCGTCCATGTTTCACTTCCATACATGACTACACTCCATACAAATACTTTCAGAAACGACTTCCTGACACTTAAATCTATACTCGATGTTAACAGATTTCTCTTCTTCAGAAACGATTTCCTCGCCATTGCCAGTCTACATTCTATATCCTCTCTTCTTCGACCATCATCAGTTATTTTACTCCCTAAATAGCAAAACTCCTTTACTACTTTAAGTGTCTCATTTCCTAATCTAATTCCTTCAGCATCACCTGACTTAATTCAACTACATTCCATTATCCTTGTTTTGCTTTTGTTGATGTTCATCTTATACCCTTCTTTCAAGACACTGTCCATTCCGTTCAACTGCTCTTCCAAGTCCTTTGCTGTCTCTGACAGAATTACAATGTCATCGGCGAACCTCAAAGTTTTTACTTCTTCTCCATCAATTTTAATACCTACTCCGAATTTTTCTTTTGTTTCCTTTACTGCTTGCTCAATATACAGATTGAATAACATCGGGGAGAGGCTACAACCCTGTCTCACTCCTTTCCCAACCACTGCTTCCCTTTCATGCCCCTCGACTCTTAACTGCCATCTGGTTTCTGTACAAATTGTAAATAGCCTTTCGCTCCTTGTAGTTTACCCCTGCCACCTTCAGAATTTGAAAGAGAGTATTCCAGTTAATGTTGTCAAAAGCTTTCTCTAAGTCTACAAATGCTAGAAACGTAGGTTTGCCTTTTCTTAATCTTTCTTCTAAGATAAGTCGTAAGGTTAGTATTGCCTCACGTGTTCCAACATTGCTACGGAATCCAAACTGATCTTCCCTGAGGTCCGCTTCTACCAGTTTTTCCATTCGTCTGTAAAGAATTCGTGTTAGTATTTTGCAGCTGTGACTTATTAAACTGATAGTTCGGTAATTTTCACATCTGTCAACACCTGCTTTCTTTGGAATTGGAATTATTATATTCTTCTTGAAGTCTGTGGGTATTTCGCCTGTCTCATACATCTTGCTCACCAGATGGTAGAGTTTTGTCATGACTGGCTCTCCCAAGGCCATCAGTAGTTCTAATGGAATGTTGTCTACTCCCGGGGCCTTGTTTCGACTCAGGTCTTTCAGTGCTCTGTCAAACTCTTCACGCAGTATCGTATCTCCCATTTCATCTTCATCTACATCCTCTTCCATTTCCATAATATTGTCCTCTAGTACATCGCCCTTGTATAAACCCTCTATATACTCCTTCCACCTTTCTGCCTTCCCTTCTTTGCTTAGAACTGGGTTGCCATCTGAGCTCTTGATATTCATACAAGTGGTTCTCTTTTCCCCAAAGGTCTCTTTAATTTTCCTGTAGTCAGTATCTATCTTACCCCTAGTGAGACAAGCCTCTACATCCTTACATTTGTCCTCTAGCCATCCCTGCTTAGCCATTTTGCACTTCCTGTCGATCTCATTTTTGAGGCGTTTGTATTCCTTTTTGCCTGCTTCATTTACTGCATTTTTATATTTTCTCCTTTCATCAATTAAATTCAATATTTCTTCTGTTACCCAAGGATTTCTATTAGCCCTCGTCTTTTTACCTATTTGATCCTCTGCTGCCTTCACTACTTCATCCCTCAGAGCTACCCATTCTTCTTCTACTGTATTTCTTTCCCCCATTCCTGTCAATTGTTCCCTTATGCTCTCCCTGAAACTCTGTACAACCTCTGGTTCTTTCAGTTTATCCAGGTCCCATCTCCTTAAATTCCCACCTTTTTGCAGTTTCTTCAGTTTCAATCTGCAGTTCATAACCAATAGATTGTGGTCAGATTCCACATCTGCCCCTGGAAATGTCTTACAATTTAAAACCTGGTTCCTAAATCTCTGTCTTACCATTATATAATCTATCTGATACCTTTTAGTATCTCCAGGATTCTTCCAGGTATACAACCTTCTTTTATGATTCTTGAACCAAGTGTTAGCTATGATTAAGTTATGCTCTGTGCAAAATTCTACAAGGCGGCTTCCTCTTTCATTTCTTCCCCCCAATCCATATTCACCTACTATGTTTCCTTCTCTCCCTTTTCCTCCTGACGAATTCCAGTCACCCATGACTATTAAATTTTCGTCTCCCTTCATTACCTGAATAATTTCTTTTATCTCGTCATACATTTCATAAATTTCATCATCATCTGCAGAGCTAGTTGGCATATAAACTTGTACTACTGTAGTAGGCATGGGCTTTGTGTCTATCTTGGCCACAATAATGCGTTCACTATGCTGTTTGTAGTAGCTAACCCGCACTCCTATTTTTTTTATTCATTATTAAACCTACTCCTGCATTACCCCTATTTGATTTTGTATTTATAACCCTGTATTCACCTGACCAAAAGTCTTGTACCTCCTGCCACCGAACTTCACTAATTCCCACTATATCTAACTTTAACCTATCCATTTCCCTTTTTACATTTTCTAACCTACCTGCCCGATTAAGGGATCTGACATTCCACGCCCCGACCCGTAGAACGCCAGTTGTCTTTCTCCTGACAACAACGTTCTCCTGAGTAGTCCCCGCCCGGAGATCCGAATGGGGGACTATTTTACCTCCGGAATATTTTACCCAAGAGGACGCCATCATCATTTAATCATACAGTAAAGCTGCATATCCTCGGGAAAAATTACGACTGTAGTTTCCCTTTGCTTTCAGCCGTTCGCAGTACCAGCACAGCAAGGCCGTTTTGGTTAATGTTACAAGGCCAGATCAGTCAATCATCCAGACTGTTGCCCCTGCAACTACTGAAAAGGCTGCTGCCCCTCTTCAGTATTATGAATTTTTAAACAATAAATGTTTTATGTTATATTCTCGGTGTGATTTTGATGCAGTGAGACCTCTTCTTCACTGGCACAGCCTTTGCTTGAGCACTTAAGCAAGCAACTGGTCATCTTCTGCAAGTGAATGCCTCCCCATTGGTTTCAATGAGCACTGTGGGTCCATGAAAAAAGCAGTACTTTCACCATAATTTCTTTTAATTGAACAACACTTTTCGTATAATTAATTTTTTCTCTGATGAATTGTTATGAACATTCTCTGACTACTTACACTTGCTCTGTGGTGAAATTCTGAATGAAAGCAAATTCGATGTTGTGACTTTTATTTTATATTTCTTATTTAGTTTTATAGTGCTTACTGCCTTAGTAGCCAGATAGATTTAGTTCAAGTTGACATTGGTTGAGAAAGCTTGCACACTCACATTATTACCCATTGTCAACAAACAATGTTCCTTTAAATTTTATTGTTTATTTTCCTCAAGCATGTCACACCCTACTCCATTTTATTTTAATTTTCTTTAAAAATCCAGATTTACTGTTCGTAAGCTTCTCGTTCATCCCTAATGATGCACTATTTAAAAACAGAAATTTCAGCTCAGGAACTTGATGTTTGACTTTCTTCCATATTGGATGGCAAGAAGTTAACACTTTTACTGACACATGCTTACATTGTTATCTGGTTACATATGCTGCATGGCTCAGATGATGTGGGCACTTAAAACTTGCTTTTTTGATATCACTGATTAATATGCATATACTGATGTACCAGTTACACTCATTTTTCTCTTGGGGTATGTTCTTTGAAATTATATCTAAATCACTTACTATATGTTTTACTCTTTCTTAAAATACATGAAATTCATGTTTACTCGTATTTTTTCCAGAGAAGAAAGTTAGATGCAGTGTACTACTATATGCGAAGTTTGATGGCCTCCAATCCTGTGCAGTCTGCAAGGGAGAGCTTGCTTTCTCTCTTTGATGAAAATCGTAAGAAGGTAAGTTGCTTATAAAAGTATATGTCTCCTTAGAGACTAACTTCCTGTCATTTCTTGTCTACGTGGATTATTTGGAAAGGAGGGAGGGAAATGTCACTACATTCAGAAGATCTTTATTATATACAGCTTTAAGATACAGCTGTCATTTATGTTTGTACATAATTGTATCCTACATTAAGGCAAATGTCATATCAAATAACCAATTTTTCAATGGTCTCGTGGTAAAATACTGCCACCTGTGTGCTAACTAAGTGTGCAGATCGTGTGTGTGTGTGTGTGTGTGTGTGTGTGTGTGTGTGTGTGTGTGTGTGTGGGGGGGGGGGGGGGGGGGGGGTCTTTACATGGACATCTGGAATAGCTGCGTGACTGAAGAAGAACCACAGATGGAACACCTATGGATGCCGCCATCTGTTTGGGGGTGGCCGTTAGGCCGACGTTCTGAATGGAACATCAGGAGAGAGATGTATCATTGGATCAGAAGCCAGCAGACAAAAGAGCGAAGTGTATCGTCCTTGGCCCTTGACTACCCGGGTCCGAGACCCCCCATGTGATCTGTTCCTACAATTCATTGTTTGAGGGTTGTGACTGATGCACTAGCAGTGCGACTGTCCATCAGCAATCATTGCCATGAGATCAGTGATTAGCCTAGCATCACATGCTGGGACGGTAAACAGGCTGTGAGTGTTCTACAGAGCAGAAAACTCAAAGCATGGAAATTATTCTTGGAATGGAAAACAAAATTAAGTAATTCATTCCTGCTCCCTTCAGATGGGTGGCCACTGCTTAATCCTCCCCGCTTCTGCAGGAGTAGAGCATAGACTTCTTAAAAGTTGTGATTTTCTGAAGGCTCCTTTGGATTGCTGGTGGTCATATGAAGCAACAAGGTGGATGCTTGGCTGCTGACAGTAGATGGCGCTTGCCAGGCTGCTCTCCCCTCACGAGCCAGATGGCATAAGAACTGCAACATTCTGACTGGTGGGCTTTAATGAGGGTCCAGGTGCTTAAAAAGTAAAAAGGGGTTCAATTTAGAAAAAGTTCCCACAAAAAGTTCAAAGAGGTTTAATTTTAACAGTTACTCCAAAAATATTGGTGTGAACCTTATAACTAGTACAGTTTTATCTGACACTAAGATTTTTGATACAGTGATCTGTTGTAATATGGCTGAAGGCCATGTCAGCTAGGGACTGATCTTTAATCAATACCTGTAGGTATATGGCTCTAGTTCAATTCCATGACTACTACCTATATACTACTTGATATCAAAGTGAACCACTATTTTGTGGTGTAAACAGTACTTTATCTTATAACTAATGGAGGCTTATAGAGAGAAATAATTGTAAATATGCTGAATTCTAATTCCAATTTTTAAAGAAGTTTGCACAATAGTTGTTGCTACCTCTTCAAGCTGAAAAATTAAAATTTAAGTCCTGTGCACAGTACTTCTGTTACTGGTGGTGGCAGTTCCACAGAGTAGTTCGTTCTAATTTATGTGCATAGATGGACCTGGGTACAAGTTTTCATATCTTAGAGGGTTGCATCAATGGACTCAGCATCATAAGGAACATCTGTGCTATCTTCCCATAATTGAAGCAACAGTTTAATGAAGTAAAGCTTTCAACTAAGTATAAAGTTAAGATAGGGTCCATGCATCACTCCTTTTAGTTGTCCTTGTAGTTGCCTAATGGCTGAGGCTCAGGTACAGCTTCATTAGGTGAATTATTAAGTTGTTTACAGTAGCTGTTTCAATATAGTAGCCATATGACTACCCTGAGGAAAACTAGAGCTAGAGGAGCCGAGATGGAGCTGGGTAGTGTTAACAACTATCTTATACTTTTGATGATGCCAGTCATTAATGTACACTATTGCACAATCCGTACTAATCTGCCCCTTCTTGTGAGGGATGAGTTTGTCTGTTGATCATAGCAGTTGGCTATCAGTAAAGTTGAGTGGCAGTGGCCAATTGTAATGAGAGTTTACCTCCAAGCATAGTTCCGGTAAGTATAATAGAAATGGATGTTGGTTTACACTGAAATCATATTCCAGGTGTATAACATCTTAAGAGTGGGAGGGATATCGTCAGAGTGAAGCAGTTGGTATCAGGAACAGGTGCAGGATCATTACAAATTAGGGTAACAGTTACTGATGCAAGCACAGTGTACAACTGTCCGTTTCTAACAGTAGGAATCCTGGTTCTCATGACCACTCAGAATTGGCATATGTAAACTGAAACAGTGTAGGACTCTGTTTTCAGCATAACAGGGTGGGGAGAAAGAAAAGGAAACATGAAACCAGCATCTGTGGTGCAGCTGAGCTAAAGACTGTTGCTGCAGTTTTCGTGTTAGACTCGTGGCAAGAAAAATTTGGAGATTGAAACCAACATGTGAAAAATTTTGGCAGGCAAATCGGAAGAGGTGTTCTGGGCAGGAATGAAAAGTGTGGCCACCTGTTTGACCCTTAGTGTCCCAGGCAGTCCAACACATTGCGCTCTATATAGAGCTGCCTGCTTTGCATTGGTTACAGACATGCTAACAATGTAGTTAGTGAGGAGGCAGGTTTGTATCATATTAGGCTGCCCTCCTTTTGGTGCTGGGAGTGAAATGACTTTCACAGGTGTGGGTGCCCCTTGTGGTGTGTGATGTCTCATGAACCATTATCGTATAGCGTTTCTCCAATGATGATGGGTGATAGGTCAGGTATTCCAAATATTGTGGCAGTCAACTGAGGGTACATTATGGCTGACAGCCAAGCAAAGTACTCTTCTTTGCAGACATTGTGTGTAAGGTTGGAAAAGTTTGTGACTTCATGTGGTAATCTTCTGTTGGCTGCATTGGTTCCCTTACTAAGACACGGGGCCACCATACACTTGCAGAAAGAGAGAACAACGGAGTATCACTAAGGTGTCAATAGGAGTGGAAACATGGATCAAGTAACTTTCCACTGGTAAATTGCTAGCATTAACTACGTATCAGCTAGGTGCACAAGAATGAAGTTTACTCCCTATAACAGAACTTTTGAGAGAGACAGGTAGAACTTGGTAAGAAGGGAAGTGCAGTGCATCAGTAATCTAGGCAGGTTAAGGCAAAATGTTAAATGGGTACTGCCGGTAAGATTCAGTATAAACTTATTTCCTTCAAGAAAAGGAGTAAAGATTAGTGTTGAGGGTATGAATCAGGTAGGGAGGGCAAAATGAACTGGATAGTCGCCAATGGAGATTGCCCACTGACGTAAATCCACAACACAGATTGGCAAAACAGGTGATAGTGGCCTGGCCTTCTCAGCAGCATGAAGAAACAGTACCACTGAAAAATGTCCGGCCTCTCTGCCTTCTGCCGAAGTTTTGATTCAGCCCCTGACTGTGCCTAATTAGGAAGTAGGTAAGGCCGAAGACCAATTGATGGCTCCTACAACATACTGGGGTGAGGTTTCTGTAACTGGCTAACTCTTCAACATTTACAACAAATGTGGCCATAATACTAGAAATTGTGAGAGTTAGGCATGCTTGACACACAAACTGGTTGGTGGCAGGTATACCCTGATTATTATAGTAGCTACTTGGCGTACTCTTTTCACAAAGGGCACTGAATTGGGAGGTTTAGATATGGGAGCTACTTCTCATATTATTCCCACTTAAGTGTCTTAGGTATGAACACTACAAAACACAAAATACAGTGAATAGTCTATTCTTTTGTAATAATGAACAAGTGTTTACGTACTTCGTTCATCTTAAGAATAAATCTGATTTAAACAAACACAAGTTCAATGATTGGTCAGCAGCCATAACTCTTATACATTGATGTTATTCCACTCTTGGAAATAGGTCCAAATTATGTATCAGGTATTTTTTTATTATGTCATTGTAAATGAAACTTAAAGACATTCTGATGTATTAACAGCTATCAATATTGTTCTTAATCGTACTTTCACTACGTAATTTTTATTTAAAAAAATTGTGTACAGTCACAGTCGCACAGTCTCTGATTGTATTGCTGTTAATGCGTACTGTGAAACTGGATGACACTGCTTCCTGCTTCGTAGTGAAACATGCATGCAGAACACCATTAATGGTGGGAAACATGTTGTTCATAATATTTTAACACGCTTATAAGACAAAAACCAGCTCTGACATCTTTTGAGAAACACTGTAATAAATAGTAGGTCGTATTCAAATTATATGTGTGGCGTAATTGGTAGCATTGTTGAATTATAATGATATATGCTTTGGGGCACAGATCGGATCTCTTTGTGGCCCATAACATTTTTTGAATATCTGCATCATTTAACTATGAAATTAATCAAATATATGTTAATTAACTCTTGCTACACCATGTTTTATCAGGAAAAATGCATGCCTTCTCGTTTCTAATTACACATTGCACACAAAATTGTGGTTTTCATGCAAATATAAATTCTTAAGTGTCAGTATTTTATAAAAGATTGTTAAATATTGATGAAGTTAAGAAAACGTCACAGAGTCAAATTTTTTGGAGAAAAATGAAAAAAATCAAATGTATAATGCCTGTATAATGTGCTCTTATACAAGCCAGAGTGATAAGCTTCATAGAAACATGGAAAACAATTTTCACGGCATCGAGCACACTGTACAAATGCTGTATTTTTACAGTTGTCACTGTACCACTGTTATCTGAACCCAGCAAAACTGATCTAGAGGGTCGTGAGAAATAAGATATTTAAGCTGCCAAATGTATTCAAACTAATCCACGAAGCTTTGTGGCACTTCACTTCTGAACAATGCCGAAATGCAGAACAGCACATCATAAAAGAGGAGATGGAAATGTGGACTTTTTGGTGGCTTTGGATTCTGTTGCTGATCACCTCGTTATCAGCGTAGCAGTACTGAAGTATATTCCTCGAGTCTGATATGGAAGGAGTTCAGAGATTGTCAGATGACTGACTAATATCTTCAGTGGCTTTAATATTTAACTACATGAGAAATAAGCAGTGCACTTTTTACGCCATGCATAGTTCATGCAGAAAAATTACATTTGTTAAAGTCAGAAAATTTCATCACCTGTTTTTAAGTACAATACTATGTTGGTAAAGATCAAGGACATTTTACGTTTTCCGTTTTCCATTATCTTACTTCAGGAGCATTTCGCATGAGTTTTGCCGTACAAAATTTCCTTATGTTTAAAAATTAAATGACATTCAAAACTATATTGTTTTCAGCTTGTGTCTTTTCATGTCTTTACTGCAGCTGTTCATATTACTGCAGGTTAGTGAGATCACTTGCCTGACCAATGCTGTCCACGTTAAATGTACCGGTAAAGCTGTTGCCCCATATCATTACTGAGTCAATGTATCCTTATTATTGTACTCGAATGTACTCAAGACAGCCTTGTTTTCACTCCATGTGAAATGAAATCCAGTGAGGTTCCAGCAGACATGGAAGAAGACATAGTGTAATTTTATATCAGGTTTATTCTTACGATAAATGGAGTATAGTAAGATAAGGACTGTTGTAGCTGTCAGGGGTGTTGGAATTCTACACCAAGATACTGGGTTCTGTGGAAAGCTGTTCCTTGTAATAGTGCAAAGATACCTATAGGTCAAGACAATAAGTGCAGGTGCTGCTTAAAAGTGGAGTGGCACTTGGACGCAGGGGCTGCAAAGTGATGCCTTACGTAAGGATTTCATAATGCGCTAGTGAGCAGTTACACAGCAGTGTGGGATAGCTAAAGCATAATTTCACATAAGGGACATATATATATATATATATATATATATATATATATATATATATCACAAGTACAACAAAAATACAGCAAATGGTCAAACAATGATGTGTCACATTGTAAAATGAATCTGGTGGTTCGAACAGAGGTTTTGCCATTAAATCAGCAGCTGCGAGCCATCATAAGCTAGCTGGGTTTTAAAGGAAATCCAAGTGGTAACAAGACTTGTGTTCTTGTTAATATGTAGCTTTTTAGTTAATGATAGGGTTGAACCACCATTGCCAAAGGTCGAAGAGTCCTGGGAATCCTATAATATTTCAGCAGTCAAGTGTGCTGATCAGAAAAAAATTCAGTGTGTCATTAAACACGTCTTCAATACAGAATGTTGTAACTCTACAAAAGTGCACAGAACAGAGCCTGGTTTGCCCTCTTGCAGAAACTGTGAACAGGGATGATGTGACTGTAGGTAAGCATTGAAGTGGATTTCTTCGTATAAAATGATTAGTGTACTGTGAAATGCCACATCTGAGGTTTCCTTTAAAATGCACCTTTAATTCTGTATTGCAATTTAATTTATTTGTAGTGTGTGCATTATAAGGCATTATTCCATTCCCTGAAGTGTGGCTGAGGTGAAACAAGATGGGTTTTATGTTGGAGTAAATGAAATGCAGATCACCATTCCCTCACACTACAAAAAGGAAACAACTAAATGTGGACAATTTGATTAACAGTTTTATGAAAGCAGACAGGGCTTCAAATATCAGGATTAGATTGTCGCATCACTGAGCATCTTTTCCCACCATCAATTAGCAATTCTGCTAGTTCTCAGCCAGTGACTGGTTACTATTCTCCACCGACCTCTGACACTGTGTGTCTTAAAAGAATATCAAAATTGATTTGCTGACTGCGGCATCAGCTGTATCGGGTATAGATCTACTATCATAGGTTCAAGTCCTGGTCCGGCACAAATTTTCACGTCACTATGGTAATAGATCTACAACTAAGGCAGCTGATGCTTATGAATTGACAGTCAGTGAATTAATTTTGAGTATTTCATATAGCTGTGCACCGTCAACAGTGTGTGTTCATTCAGGCATGCATGTTAGTATTACAAGCCTATGCAGGCATACAGTTATAACATCATTGATGTCGATTCCTTGTTGTTTCATTCTCCATGTTGTGGGAGTCCAAGTAACAAAGCAAGCATTATGTAATGAATGTAATGGGCTACAATATAAGGATGTAGACAGTGTGACGAAAGGAAGTTTGGGTTGGTCTGGGGAGCTTGCGTGGATAGCCAAAATGGTTTAAAGTGCCCACTTGCGATAAGTGGGAAATCTGGGTTCGGGTCTGGGTCCTGCATAGATTTTCATATGCCATTATTGGTTAGTAGTTATGTATGTAATGCAGCTAATGCCAAGGAATTTTCAGCCAGAAAATTAATTTTGAAATATTTTGTACAGCTGTGGATTGTCAACAGTGTCCTTCAAACATGCATGCAAGTATCAAAAGAAAATGACTGAACCAAGTGGTTAGGTAACTGAAGTCAAAGTCATTGTGCCTAATGTGCACAATAACGTAACACAGATGAGACACACAGTAGAATTGTATTGGAAACAGCCAGGGTGCTGCCCGTTAATACATGTGATGTCATCAGTGTAAAAAATTACTGTGGAAATGAGGCTAAAACACAGTGCAGTTTCAAATTAGAAGCATGTTAACTATTCCTGCTGACATGGAGACAATAAAAGTTTTAAAGGCTAGAGTCAAGCTCCCTAGTAAAGGAAAATCAAGTGCTGTGGCTAGATTGTTTTTGTCACCGAGCATGAGTGTTACAGCCAATGCTGCACATTCCAGTACAGTATTGGTACAAAGTCCATCCCATGTGCCAGCACTCTACGAAGTAGCGCCACTTGCTGGCTGCTTCGGCATAACTGTTATGGTATACCCAGAATCATAATGTTGGGACCGAACTTCCCAGTTTACATAAATGATGGAGCACCACCTGGGACAAGAGGGTAACATTTTCTAGTTTTGTCCTTTGATTTTTCTGAATTTGAGTTGATAACCATAAATTGTCTGAGGACAGTTTATTAATATTCAGGGTGCCCTTCCAATCTCACACTTGTTTGTACACAGCAGTTTTGTAGTTTAATTGGACCTTACGTGTAAAGCAGACATTTTGATTCTTTTACACTAGAAAGTGCTCTAGTGAGACCCAGTATCATACACAATTGAAATGGCATGTAACAGTTCACCACTAGATTAAAAAATTTAAGAATAAGGTAGGGTGTTGTGTGTAATTTTGATGTGCATCATTATTGTGAGGGTGGATGCTTTGATGCATGTGCATGTCCTGTAGGCAAATCAGTCTGCTTCAACAAGCCTGTTGGAGGTGTATTTGCTGTCACATCTTCACAACTACAATTATGAGGTGTCTTCTCCTCAACCTTGGAGTAGAAAAAGAGCTACACATCTATCAGACACTCCAGTGGCACAGTGGTTCTCCATGTAAGATGAATAATGTGTAAGATGCTCTTGCTTATTTATTGATTAAGTTTGATGACTGCAGCAAGGGGGAGGGTCACTGATTGTTGGACCACTTACAATAGTCGGCAAACTTTTATACCATTCTCATAATTAAGACAAGCACTGATGTTTGCATCCCTCTCTGTGTGTACATGTGTGCAAGTAATCTGGGTAATGGAGCTAACATAGAGCTCAAACTTTCAGTGATACAGCAAGCAGAGTCAAGTTTGGACATTGATTCTGGTTGCAAGAATGTGCAAAGAAACATACTGCCGACTGATGAGTATTGTCCGTGAGAAAAGTTAAAACCTCTGAGTGGTGAAGACGACAATATGAAGTGTGAAACTCCCTGGCATATTAGAACTGTGTGCTGGACCGAGACTCGAACTCAGGACCTTTGCCTTTCACGGACAAGTGCTCTACCAACTGAGCTACCCAAGCACGACTCACACCCCATCCTCAATACTGAAGATGCTGAAAGTATCACACTCAATACCAGATTGAAATGCTTCACCACAGTAGCTGATTGGCGTTCTCTTGCATCACTGACACCTTTCTGACTGGCCTTTGACCTATGAGGAACAGGCTGATTAACTTATACAATGATACTTCACCCATTAACGTAAACACCATCAAAACTATTTACTTCCTAGCTCTGCTTCTCCTGCATTCCTTTAAAAGATTGAAAATAACTGTGTAGCAACTACAGTTTCTCCAGTTTCATTACTGAAAGTATGAGAGGAAATAGGAGTGCCATGGTGCAGAGACATTGTAGAAATGGCACATTCTGTCAATTTGTATTCTGAATGTGAATAACAAGTACTTTACAACTGAACTGTATGTGGGCATATTGAGCACTAATACCAGTGGTGTGTACAGGATACTAGTGTGTGTGTGTGTGTGTGTGTGTGTGTGTGTGTGTGTGTGTGTGTGTGTGTGTGTCTCAAATCCTTCACAAGAATAACTTCAGTATTCATGTATTTTCACATCAGGCGTCACCAGCAAGATGTTGAAAACTCTAAGCAATCTTCCTGGAACAGTGGTTCTGCCTTTGCATGCTACTGTCCTGTCATTTGGATCCCACTAGTGCATCTCCTTAAACTTCTGCAGGTAGAACTTGCCAACAGCAACGTAGTAATGGCAGAATGAATTATGCACGTGGGATGAATCATCAGCTATCCCATATCAAGGCATTTAAGAATACAGAGAAAATGGAAACTCTTTGTAAGAATGATGCTGAATGGGGTAAATGCAGCTGTCCCACAGGTGTGGAGAATCCATAGTAGGGACCTCTGACACAAGATGCCTGGAACAAAGGCATATTATGATGGTAATGTAGGAATTCTTGGGTCACCACAGAATGAAAAGAAATGTCAGGATCACATTTTGCCATTGTACATAGTGAAAGCAGAGAGAAACTGCAGAAATCACACATCAGCTGAGTGTAGCGTAACTGATAAAACCATTGTAATCATGAAACTAATAATTACTGTAATATTGCATATCCATCGGTGTAGCATCAGCTCAGCACTTCTTTCTGAAATTCTGCTGGTGTTAGGACTCTTAGTTTCAATAAATGCAACATTAACTCTTGTTAGTGGGAGTGGGATTTTGCTATTTCTGGTAAGATGTTTTGGTGTAAGTCAGTAGATATTTGAATATCCGGTGTGGTTTGGCACAGCATGCTGTGTAACATGCAGATAATGAAAAGGATGTTGACAGTGGTGGGCTCAATCATGACTTGTAACAGCACAGTTTGTAATTGTGATTGCACCTTCTAATCTGGCACAGGCAGTTAGCAGACTCGAACTTGACACTTAAAAACTTGAACAAGGCATAACCAGGCCTACAGTCACGATCAACTGTAGGCCTAGTTATGCCTTGTTAAAGTTTCTTAAGTGTCGAGTTCGAGTCTGCTAATTGTCTGTGCCAGATTAGAAGTTGTAATCACAAGTACAAACTGTTCTGTTAAAAAGTGTGGGTGATACCTCAGTGTAAGGAAATTCTGTTCATGAACAGTCTCATAGAAAGCAGAGTTGCAGCTATCTAGGCAACTAGTGGATGGTACAGTACAATAGTGAGCAGCAGGAATGTGGTGGAAAACATGGCCTGAACAAATATTCTAGCTCTCCGGGATGATGGAGGGGCAGGCTGGGCCGGCTATATTGCTGGGTGCAGCCGCTCCTATTTATTGCTTTGATGAGACAAACAGGGCATGTGTTCACAGGTCCCTGAGGGGAAATCGTGGGCCATCAATGCGACTTGTTCAACAGATTGCAAAGGAGGCCTAAATATCCATATCTTCACACTGAGAAACAGAGTTGGAGGTGCAGCGTGTAGACGTTTGCAATGAACTTTGACTGAGAAAATTGTAATTACATAAACCCATAACTAAAGTAGGGGGCAGCCAATAAGGCAGTGTTATCTACACCATGAAGTGCATAGCAGAGGGTTTGTCCTATTGTACCAGTTATTAAAGTTTCTTCCCATTCTATCCACATACATAGCAAGGGAAGAATGATTATCTGAATGCCTATGTGCTTGCTGTAATTATTCTGATCTTGTCTCACAGTCCTTATGTGGGTGATAAGTAGGGGGTGGTTGTTCTAGAAGGAAACAACGTTACAAGAAGTACTCACCAAGCGGCGGAAGAACACACAAAATAAAAGATGGTTGTAATTGCCAAGCCCTTGGAGCCAGTGGCTCCTTCGAGCAGAAGGGTTGAAGGGGAAGGAAGAGGGGTGAAGGAAAAGGACTGAAGAGGTCTAGGAAAAGGGGTAGATTTTGGGAAAGTCACCCAGAACTGTGGGTCAGGGGAGACTTATTGCATGGGATGAGAAGGAAAGACTGATTGTTGGGGACTGCATTGGACGAGATTCTTTTATGTGTATGTTCTGCCGCCGCTTTGTGAATAGATTTTTTTTTATCTATTCAGTTAAATTATTGTGTCATAAATTGATTATTTCCACAAAAGGATACTAGTATTAAGTGCCAATAAGACACATACATGTCAAACTCCCAAATTTCAGACTACAATGAACTCAAGACTGACAAGTTAAAATCAATATCAAGAATAGTGCAATGCTCTATCACAAGTGTTTCCTTAAATATGTTATTGAATAGTGGACATAGTGGGCAGGGAAAGTTAACAGGGAAGGTAGAGTTCATAGAGCAGGGTTGCCACAGGTTCTGGAAATCGGGGAATTTCAAACACATCAGGGAAATTTGAAAATAACACTCGAAAAATCTCGTTTTGTCTCAGTAGATGAAATGGTTTGTTTACTGAGGTGTTGTGCATCATCATTGGCTGGGTGTAGTTGAGTATGTGCACTGCTTCCCTACTGCCTTTTCCTACCATTCTTCTTCTCAACTTGCAGTCAGTGCTGCCACTTTTCTTGCTGCTAGCCTAGTAGCTGCCAACGAGAGTCAGGGAGGCACGAGTAGTTGTTTGTTTGGGTATGAATCTCAGAGACTGCAGATGCAGCGGCCAGAGACAGCAGTCTTGAGCTTGAGTTATCTCTGAGTGATTGTGTGAATGTGTGTGTGCTCTCATTTTCAGACAAAAGCTATGGCTGAAAATTTAGTTGTGAGTGTGTGATTGATTTTTTTTCAACATGCCTGTGTTTGGCTCAGCAATCATATTTGTGGTGAGTTGCTACCTGTCCTCATTATTATTGATTCTCAGAGTATTTGAACAAGTTACCTGTTGCATGGATTGATCACCGTGGTCTCATTTCATCAACTAGCTGCCTGTGGCTCATGAGTAGCTGGCCACATGAGCAAATTTCTGTGATGGGCCAAAATCGCAAGCCTCTTTTGTGGATATCTGTAATGGATCGGGCCTGCTGATCTGAAGCCATTCGGTTCCCACTAATTTGCAGCCCCTGCTCGTTGGATCTAGTCTCACCGATCTGCCAACAGGTCGAGTCTGTTTGTGTGTGGTGTAATGCAGTGGATTTTCGTGGTTTATCCATGGACTCAAGATTGTGGTGCACTCAGCAGGCCAGAGGCCATGGGCGATGGACTTCAGGAATTTCAACTGTCTCACCACAAGTACATTGTACAGTGTGGTGTTTTATAGACATTTTATTTGTTCTAGTACATTTTGGCACTTCAAAAGCAGTTTATATTTTAGAAAGTATGGACAATAAGAAGAAGAAAATTGTGTCAGTTGCTGGCAGTTTGTACGCTTTGTACTCATATATTTCTCAAAAGAAAAATCACACAATAACTGTAAAATAATACATATTACACAGTGGAAATTACCAACAATAACGAATATAGTAGAACCAACAGTTTATTGGTGGTCACCTGCAGTGTTGGTTTACACAATTCTTTCCCACCTTATACATTTCTTTCAAGAGGCCTATTTTTTCCCACAGTTATTTCTGAAATCTCTCTTGTGACCCCAAGGAAATGTGTATTTTTATCACAAAATATGTTTCATTTTGTTGAAATAAAATAACATCAGTGGTCTTAATGAAACACACATACCATTTGGCTTGCTTTCTCCATCTAAAAACAATTCATTACAAAATATGTTGATGTTAATACTTAACGATTTTTGCTCAAATCAAGAAACTCCATCTGATTGTAAGCTTTTTAAAATATTTCCTCATTTGCACTATTGTTTCTTGTACCGTAGCTTACCCTTGGGATCTCAAAATTTGTCAGGGAAAAATGCTAAAACTTGTCTGGAAATAAGGAAAATATCAGGGAAGTTCTCTTGGGGAAACTTGTGGCAGCCCTGTAGAGGCACTTTTCCATTGGTTAGTTTTGCTTAAGATGGGGGTGACCAAACTTATCGGCAGGCGGGCCAAATTTTGAGAGGGGATTTCCCCGCAGGCCACATTACCAGTTTTTATTTTGTGAACCAAAATAAGCAAGTAATATTAATTTATTTTTTAAAGAAAATAAAACAGTTGTGAGGAAAGAACACTTATTATACAATTGAATGAAATGCAATGTTAGTGGGATATCTGGCTTTGTTTGACTGAAATGAGTGAGTCAGTGTCAATGTCAGCAGAAGTTGCTGCATGCAAAGAATTTTGCAGATGAACATCAGTAATTTGTGTTCTCATTTGTGATTTGATGTAATTAATCTGAATAAAAGATGTTCATACACGTGAATGTTTGTAAAATGATGGATATTTCTTCTCATCCAGATATGTTTGTTTGAACTCTTCCAAACCAACCTGATTCAATTTCTCTTTTGACTGTGCACCACATTTAATTTCACAACATTCCATTTCTAAATGTCCCGGTAGTAAACTCATGTATACGGAGAATGACATAGCAAATATAAAAAAAACAGACAATGGTTCTCAAAATCTTGAAACCAGTTTTCAAATTTGTATTTCAATTCAGGTATCAAAGAAGCGTATTTAATGCTGTCGCCTGTGTGACTTACGATTGCTTTGACAGTGTAAGAAAATGCGTGAAGTTTTTTGTTCGTAACAGTTGTTCCCAAAGCCCAAGTTTCATTTGGAATGCGGAAATAATATTGTGCATGACATTACTCAGCTGATCTTTTCGTTGGAGTCATTTAGGTGGCGAGTTATATTGACCCAGAATGCAAAGTCTGCTTCAAATCAAATACTCTTTTCAACATTTTTGCATGGGTTAGCCCTCTTACTTCTGTACAATATGAAATGTTACCATGCTCTGTACCCAGAGACTTCAGAAATTCTTGGAACTGATGGTCATTCAGTCCTTTCGACTTAATAAAGTTCATTGTTTTGGGAACCTCCTTCATGACATGGTCCATTTTGAGAGACTTGGCAAGACATTCTCTTGATGGATAAAGCAGTGAAAGTTTAGCATCGACGTATTGCTAACTTTGCAGGCCTTGTCTTCAATCAAATGAACTAAACCTTAGTATTTCCCAGCTATTGCTGGAGCACCATTCGTTGTTAGGCTGTTAAGTTTTAACTAAAAGTGACTTACTGTCGATATACCTGCTTTCAACAAATTTCGTGACTTTATGGTATCCTAAGTGGCTACAATGCCACTAATTCTTCTGTTTTATTAAAATGGGCATCAACACCTTTGACATAAATTGCCACTCGGGCAGTATCCGCCCTATCTGCGCTTTCATCCAAACATAGAGAATAAAATATAAACTCAGTTGCACGATTTTTAAAATTATCTTTAATCATTTTTTCAGTGTCGTACACATGCCGTAGTAATAGTTTGACAGGACAGGCTTAGTTTTCAGAAATCTTTCTACTTTTCAGGACACACAATTTCAACTACGGTCTCTAAGTATTGCTTAATTATTTCATCATCTCTATATGGCTTTGATTTTCTTGCCAATATTAGAGCTACTGCATAATTCGGTTTCACATAGTATGTTGACTCTGAATTTGTCCATTTAAATATCTGCTGTTGAGCTGAAAGATTCCTTTTTAAGTCTTATACCTGGTCTTGTCAAAATTTTCCATTGTACTTATTAAACGTAATTGCTCGTTTAGTCTTGTAATGCCTTTTAATGTTATGTTCTTTTGGAACTCGGGCAGTTTCAGTGTATATCAGACATATGGGTTTTGTGGTATAGTCGACTGACAAAAAAATTGGTTTACAATCCAATCGTCTTGAAAAGTTCTCAACCCCTTTGTAACTTTCCACTTCTTAGGTCCTGTTTGTTTACTAGTTGACACTATACAAAGTTTTACGCCTTGAAGTGGAGCAGACATTTTTTTCACTGTAAGTTGGAACCTGACAAAGAGTTCATATGGTAATCAGAGTTTTGTAAATTTTTATATGTATATGGTATGTGAAGTTCAGAATCAAATGCCATTTACCTGAAGTAGTTCGATGCAACTCGCAACAATTCCCTGCAAAATCTAATTTAAAGTTCCCTGAAGTTGTTAGGCACCGTAAAGCAAGTTGACTGTTTTGATGGGCTGCGTGGCTCTGTGGTAGGAGCTCAACTGCCACATGGGTGGCTTTCAGTTCTGTTTTGGAAAATTTGTAAACAAACGTTCATGTTCCACGGGCATTTCTGTGAAGCGTATGGTACATGAATATGGAAAAAAAAATTAATTTCAATTCTTTTCTTTTCCTTAACAACCTTATGTATAAAGGATCAGTGCTAAGTGATTTATAATTGCAATGAAACCTTGATTTTTTTGTGTGAGATGTAATTAGAAAGTAGAAGTGGTGCATTTTCCATGAAAATAAAAATGAGATATGTGCTAATTAGCATAGATTTATGTGATAGGTATTCAAACTGAACAGGAAAAAACTAAAAAAGTTCTGACCGAAACTAGAATTGAATCCAGTGACTACCAAATACAACCCACTGGTGAATCGAATCCTGACCTTCCACAAGGAAGGCTAGGATGATACCGGAGACCTACGCTGCTCGTTGAGTTACTGATCTTTCATTTGAGTGTTATTCAAACTTCACAGTCTATTCTTTCAAGAATTTTTGAGAGTAGTTGTCAACTGCTTTAGGAAACTGATATTTTAGATCTGAAAGTCGTGTGTCACAAGTATGAAAAATTACATATGCTTCACTTAGCCTAGTAGCCTACTGAGGCAGAAGCCATTGCTAATGTCGACTGGTGTACCTTGTCACCATAATAGATTACGTAAAATAAATGCAAGCCCACTAAAATTAAAGACAAGCATCACAGTTTAATTGTAAAAAGATAAAAGCTGGCTCTACTTACCTGAGGTGTTGATAGGTCTATCTCAATTGAATGTGCACCACAGATACACATAAAGGGCTGTAACTTTACAGCTGATAGTGTTGTGAGTTTGATGGAATGCTGTTTTGGAGGTATTGTGTGAAATAAAAGTTAAAGTTTTCTTTCATGTGAAACAGCTCTGCGGGCCAAAAATTAGTGCCCCACAGGCCACACATTGCCCGCGGGCCACGGATTGGCCACCTCTGACTTAAGACGCCAATAATGCACAGTGGGGAGTGAAAAGTGACTTGTGTACTCCTTATACCACTGCTCAATAGAATCTCCTAGTCATTTAATTAAAGTTTGTAAAAGAAAATACATAACATCTGTAAGAGCAGCACTCTATAATGAGCAGCAGGCAGGCTCTGCTGTAGTGATGCATGCATTAGGTTATGCCTTATCATCTGCTGGAATGTGCCTAGTATGGCCTCCGGCAACCCAGTCCCAGCAGGGACACCAATCTCTGTATTTGCTACACTATATCAAAATTCAGTAGTGTGCTCACAACCCTATATATTTTGTGTAAATAATCAAGTTTAGAGCACAAGTATGGTGCTACATCCAGTAAGATGGTTACAAAAGCATAGTAATCAAAAGCATAAATCACTGTAACATACCATGTGGTCATTACACAACCTATGTTTTCACAGCTGTATGCCGCAGAATGCATATTTGTTGGTCAGAGCGATGCCTGGAGCAATGTAGCCTTGACGAGTTTCTGTTTACCGCTGGGTGCGAACGTGATAGCTGATGTACTGTGACATCAAGAAGTCTCCTGTCATTCACTAGAAAAGTACAGGGTAGTGTAAGTGTGTGTGGGTGTAATAATCTAGGTGTAGTAGTGTAACAGAGGGTGTGCAATGAGTGTTTGAGAACCCAAAATCCGAGCAAAAAAGATGTTGCCTGAACATAGTCAAAATGAGTTGAAGTGAAGAGAAACAAGAAGTTCTCTTGTTAACCCATTTTAATGAAAAACAATAATTGTTTTCATTCCGTTCTGGTATGAACAAAGTTACAGCAATTGAACAACTCTTTTTGTGTGCCAGTATTACAGATGGTGTACCCCATTGAGTGACTCCCTTGGCAGCAGTTCTGCTGGAGCTCTTCCTCACATATGAATAGATTGTGTGCAATTGATCATGATATAGCAGCTTGTGTTCTTTTGCCATACAGTTCCAGACACAGAGACATTGAGGGCTACTGACAGATCTGACCAAAAAAAGCAATTTTCACAATTAATAACGTGCTGTGGTCATATCAGAGTGGTTTTCATAAATTTGTACATGCCGTTCTGTATGGTATGTGATGGGGACTGTGTGTGTAGGCCTAATTCATACAGAAAAAGGTTTCCAGGTCGCAATCCCTCCGTCTGACAAAGTATGGGCCACAAGAAAAAAAGGGGAAAATGATAGAATCCTAAACACAATTAGTTCAAATCATCTCTGTTGGCCCACATGTAGCCCTTGTTGCTGCGAATAGATTGTTGTGCAAGTTCAGAAATAATGCACCGAGTGACAAGTTGATGAAAGAGTTCACAGGTGAACAGGCGGGTGTTGGTGTCCAACGGGCACAATATTTCGGAAGCACATCATCAGGTGCAATGAGGCACTGTTACTCGGATTTTATCTACTTCCCCCCTCCAGGTGTTCACAACACGGTCCGCACCCAGGTGTGGAGTGTCCAGCACCCATTCCGTTCTCTGCCTGTTCTCGAAGTCAGTTTGTGGTGGGATCCCTTCTTTCTCCTTTTAATGAGATTCAAAGCGGGTTCTCAGGTCTTACTAAGGATGTAACTGCTATGTCGATTTATCAGTAGTTCCTGTACTCTAATCTCGATAGATTCTTTAATAACACAATGCCAGTATTTGGATGTCTGTGTCAGAACCTTTGCTGGTCGTAATTCATTCCATGTAATTCCGAGAGGCAATGTTTGGCAATCACTGACTTGTTAGGCTACTGCAGTCTGGTGTGCCACTGATATTCTTGGCAGCAATCTTTGATGGTACGCACCATTCGACCTATGTAAATCAAGCCACATTCGCAGGAGAACCATTAACTTTTCCTGTTGGTGGAATTCGAATTTATACTTTTGTAATACTAAAATATGCAGCGTACATGTTGCTGCACATCAAAGATCACTCCAAAACATGTATTTTCCCCCTGAGTATGATTTTCTAAAGTGCTGGGAAATTCTACAATGCTGTATAAAACCATATCCTATCAAAGGATACGTTTTACAGATCTGAGGGAAAGTATACTGTCACTTAACGTGGCAAAAGTGTATTTTCATCCGGGAGAAAATGTATATTTAACCGGGAGATCCGGGAAAAAACCAGGAATTTTTTCTCCTTGTTTGCGTGTACACACTGTGACATAAATTAAGCACAATATTTCTGCAAATGTTACTGCTGACTCTGTATGTCTCAAGGCAAAATAACAAGAATGGTTACCTTACCAAGGAATTATTTGTCATATATTAGTGTTCAATTGTTTTTTGACTTCCAGATACATTCTTTTGCTGTGATAAGCTCCATTCAAATTGATTGATCGAGTGGCAGTGGAAAGCAGTTTATTACAAATGTGTTCTCACACACTACCAAAAGGTACAAATCTCAGAAGAGCACTTGCACGTCTTGAAAGTAAACAACATACAGAAATATTTTAACAATGAAAGTAATAATTGCAGACATATGTGTACTAGAAATGGCCTTACTTTGAAGATAGTCATCACTAATACAAATTATTTGTCAGTACACAGATTTGCAGTATTGGTCTCATTTCTTTTGTCAGACACCAGTAATTAACAGCTCACCTATGCTAGCGAGTATGTTGATTTTGATTAAAATTAACAGAGAATAAGGACACCGTTAAAAGTTGGAAAACAGTTGCCTACTAATAATGAGAAATACTTCCTTCGAAATGCAGGCAGTCTCATTAAAACTATTTCACTCTTCATATATGAAAAGTCACATGAGCTGCTCCAGAGTTACTGTCCAGTAGTGAGAGTATATAAGGAAACTGAGCAGGTCTTTCAGTATTTAAAGAAGTATAAAAATTTAACAATCTTGACACATTTAACTGCTATAAGTATAAGGAATAGAAGAAAGAGCTACAGGAGAATGCAGGCTCAATAATAGAAATGAGAGAGTAGTAAGACATTTGAAAATCTCAAGGGGTGGTGGTCTGCATAGGGAAGGCCAGGAGACACAGGAAGGTATGTGTTGGATTATATCAGTCAGTCAGATATTAGATTGTAAGGCGTAGCCAGGTACAGATATAGGCTCTTATCACAGCTGAAGAGGTCGGCAGAAGGAAGTGTTAACCCTCAGTTTGGTAATGATTAGCTTTATTGTGTTAACTCTTGTCTGTTTGTAGGCTCAACAAGCAAGTAACAAGTAAATTCACATGTACCACTAAAAGAAACTAACTCCCCCCCTCCCCTGTCTTTCAGTCTGGACACACTAATACTGTATGCATTCCTATCTAATTTGTAACAGTTTCCTTCTTCAGGCACAGGTGTGGGTGACAATGATCATGATCCTAAAAAATATACCTCAGTGACCCCCTCTTGTGCTTTGATGTCTGTGGCTGATGAGAAGATGGTCATTGATTTTGCAGATGCTCATCCAAAATTGATTAAAATTGAGGTTCCCAATTTGGAAATCAAAAGAGTATCTTGAAATTTGAAGGAAGGAAATAGAACAATGTGGAACTAAATGATAACATTGCATTCAACTGCTCTGAAACATGGGAAAGATTTCAGGATGCACGATACAGTTGTGAACAAGTAGCTATGAGAAAATTGCAGTGGACAGTGGCATCCACATTGCCATATTTGTGTCAGAAAAATTACAGTTTATTGCTAGTGATACCTAGGTAAAAAGCTTCAAATGTTAACATTCTGTAGAGAAATATCGCCAAATACATCAGCAAAAATGATGTTACAACTTTGGGAGAAACTGTCGTAGCAGCAGAGAAGTAAGAAACTGTGGAAGTGGCAGAAAAACTTGTATACAGACAAGGCACTCAGTGCCAAGCCACAGTACTGATTATATAATTAACATTGACCAGATTGGATGCCAGTATGAATCAACATTTAACAGGTCACTTTATCACAAAGCCGCAAAGATCATTTTGGTGAAAAAATCTCAACCTTTACAAAACCATCCACTCTTGCACAGCATAGCACAATATAGTTTAACTGCTTCAGGGCACCTGTTATCCCTTGTATTTTTATCTATGCAGGAACTCGCCAATAAATTTGGTCCTCAAGTTGCTGGCACTGTACTGACATTAAAAGAAGACCATAATAATTGTGCAAAATCAAACAAAGGAAAATCCAGGATGGCGTGACGATAATGTTATGAAAACAATAGATAGCTACTCAGCATATAGATGAGCTGTTGAGACACAGACAGGCACAACAAAAAGACTGCTACACATTTCAGCTTTCAGTCAAAAGGCTTTCTTCTGAAGTAGAAAATGCACACACATTTGCACAAGCACAACTCTCTCTCATGACCTCTGCCTCTGTCCACTGAGGCTGAGCTGCAATCTGATGGGGGAAGCAATCTGTTGGCGGTGAGACTGGGGTGTCGAGATGGAGGAAGGATGTAGTGCTGCTTGTGGGAGCATGCAGCAGCATGGTGGGGACAGAGATGGCTGCTAAGTGCAATCAGGAGGTTGAGGGGAGGGGTGGGCATGGGGGTGGGGTGGGGGGGGGTGAGGGTGAGGGTGAGGGTAGCAGAAATAGCTGTAGGTCCATTGGTGGAATAGAAGGCTGTGTGGTATTGGAGTGGGAGCAGGGAAGGGGATAGGTGGGTGAACGACAGGGTCATTCCATTATACACATGATGGTTGTCCATATTCACAACTATGAATACATTTCATGTGTAGTTGTTGTAGTGAAGGCTGAGACAAAGGGGGGAGGGGGGTTATGGGAATGTAGGATGCATTGCACGAAGAGTTCCCACCTGCGCAGTTCAGAAAAGTTGATGTTGGAAAGAAGGATCCAGATGGCGCAGGCTGTCATTGAAGTCAAGCACCTTGTGTTGGGCAACTGGTTAGTCCAGCTGTCTCATGCCATAGTTTGGCGGTGGCCGTTTATGTGGACAGAATGCCTGTTGGTTGTCATACCTGCGAAGAAACCATCACAATAGTTGCAGCTTAGTTTGTAGATTGCATGACTGCTTTCATAGTTAGCCCTACCTTTGATGGAATCAGTGATGATCGTGATCGGACTTGAGCTGCTACTGGCAGGTGGATGTTATGGGATAAGTGTTGAATTTAGGTCTATTGCAGGGATGTGAGCCATGAGGCAAAGAGTTGGGAGTAGGGATGGAGTTGGGATGGGCAAGGATATTGTTTAAGTTTCATTGGTGACGGAATACCACTGCAGGAGGGCAGGGAAATAATGTGGGTAGGATATGCCTCATTTCAGGGCACGCTGACAGGTATTCAAAACCCATGCAGAGAATGTGATTTATGTGCTCAAGTGCTGGGTGGTACTGAGTCATGCAGGAAGTGCTCTTTTGTGGCTAGATGGTAGGAATGTGGGAGATGCTTGGTGATGGGAGAGACTAGGCATAGGAGATCTGTTTCTATATGAGATTGGGAGGCTAATTTTAGTGTGTGAAGACCATGAGTATATTTGGAGAGGGACTGCTGATCGCTACAAATGCAGTGTCCATAGGTGACTAAACTGTATGGAAGGGACTTCCTGGTAAGGAATTGGTAGCAGCTGTTAAACCGGAGGTGTTGCTGGTGGTTAGTAGGTTTTATATGGACAGAGGTACTGATGTAGGTGTCTTTTAGGTGGAGGTTAACGTTGAGGAAGGTGGTTGATAGAGTTGATAAGGACCAGGTGAAGTGAATGGAGGACACCCTACCCACATTTCTCCAGAAGTTCAACATCTTCTCCTCCATGCACTTCACCTGGTCCTCCTCAACCCAACAAGGCACTTTCCTTGATGTTGACCTCTACTTCAAAGATGGCTACATGAGTATCTCTGTCCATATAAAATCTATTAACCACCAGCACATCTTCGCTTCGAAAACTGCTACCCATTCCATACCAAGAAGTCCCTTTCATACAGCCTAGTGACCCATAGCTATCGCATCTGTAGTGATGAGCAGTCCTTCCCCAAATGTACCAAGGGCCTCACTGAGGCCTTCGCAGACTGTAATTGCCCTCCCAACCTTGTACAGAACTCCTGAGCCTTGTCTCTCCAGTTACCTACCATGTCCCAGATTTGCACCATGTGGTCACAAAGGAGCACTCCCTTCGTGACTCAGTACCACTGAGGGCTGGAGCAACTAAATCATATTATCTGTCAGGGACCACTTGTTATGTCCTGAAATGAGGAATATATTACCCACCCCTTGCCACTTTTCCCACAGCGGTATTCGGCGGCAACCTACCAAACCTATGTGATATCCTTGTCTGTCCCTGTTCTGCCCCCTGCTGCGAACCCCTTTCCCCACTTCTCATATCCCTGCAACAGACCCGTCCCATACATCCTCCCGCTACTACCTACTTCAGTCAGTCCACAGCTAAGCCAACCAGTTGCTGAGGATGCTTCCCAACACAATGTTGTTCATTTTAGTGACTGCTTCACAGCCTGTGCCATCTGGATTCTTCCTACAAACATGAGCTTTTCTGAATTGCACAGGTTGGAAATCTTCCTGCAATCCGTTGTACGTTCCCCTAATCCCCTCGCCACACCTCACGAGTCCCAGTCCTGCACCCACCTATTCCCTTCCCTGATCTCACTCGAGCACTACACAGTCTTCTATTCCAGCAATTAACTTTTTATTCTTTTCCCATTGTCTACTTTTCTCCTTACCCCCCCCCCCCCCCCCCTCCTGACACCACTCAAACCTCCCGACAGCACCTAGCAGTTCTAACTTTCCCTACCATGTCCCTGCAAGCTGTTACAAGGGTACTACCCACTCCCACCTTCCTTCCCTGCTATCCCTTCCCTGTCCCTGCGTCGTCCTTATCCCCACCACTCACTGATTGCTTCTCCCATCAGACACAGTAGCTTACAGTCCTGCCTCAGTTGCCAGAGGCAGTGGTCATGTGTATATGAGTTATACTTGCTTGCATGTCTTTTCATTGTGCCTATCTGTGACTCAACCTCTTCTCCATTTGGTGAGTAGCAATCTATCCTTTTTGTAATATTGTAGAATATCGTTGTTACTTTCTCCAAGTCAGGAAAACTAACAAAAGAGTTTTATGCAAAATTCTTGGAAACAACACTAAAGCCATACATTGCTACAATAAATTCCTTCTGTTGCTGGATTCGTGGGGAGACCAATCAGATTTGACATTGTGTGATGAGACATTCATCAATGAGGAAGACAAAGTAATGTGTGCTATGAAGATTATTGCTCCCAAATGTACTCTTTTGGTTCACCTGTACGAAGTATATTTTTGTTGCAAAGTCAAAAATGTATTTGAAGACTACAAAGTGCCCCTGAATTTCCACAGTCACTGTGAGAATTATCAGCAAGAGAAGATGCAATTTAATTGTGTTTGATCGTGCCACATCAATTCAGTGCTGCTTTTTTCTCCTCAGCAATATGAATTGCTTCGTATGCATCAAAATAGAGAGAAGAAAAATCTTCATTTGAAAATTTCAATGAAGTGTGCTTTCCACTGAAGCATATATGTTTTTGCTCAAAACTGCTTTCATAAAATGTGGATAATGTGAACAATACTTGTTTTAAATATTTATTTAGTGATTATCACCCAAAAAATGTAATATACCTTCTAGTTATAAATAAAAAGAAGATAATTGCTTGAATTTTCAGAATTCTTTCATTCAAAACATCATCCATTTAAGTAAATTCATTAAGGAAATTAAAGTAATCTTAACTAAATTAAATATATTAATTATACTGATATAAATTGAATTGTTAAACATTTAACTTAATATTTAATACTTTAATTTAGCAAGGAATGAAAAAATGGAGGGTATCTACGGGAATTGAAGCCTAGCAGGTTCTTGACCACTGACTTGAAAATTATTGGGGGATATCCTTCACACTCGTTAGAGGGAGCTGTATCTTTTCGTATGGCCTGCTCGGATGAGAGAAGCATGCTGTTTGAGCCATATTGTTGATTCCCATCCTGTGCCCTTCCCTTGCCAGATGTACCAAATTGTAGAGAAATGCTACTTAGCCTTGCGGGTGATACTATGGACAGTGACTCTTTGTACATAAAGATTACCTGGCTGTCACAAGCATATATTTCAAATTATGGAAACTGAACTCCAAAACCAGAGAAACTGAAATATGTCCCTACATGTAACACAGAAAAGCTTTGATTTGACATTACAAGCATTACTAAATAGTGTCATTATTCAATATAGCAGTGGCGTGTTTCCCATACAAATAAATAAATAGGATCACCAGTAAAATTAATTCTTGCTCTGTGGTCAAAGTGGTATACAAGGGTAAGTCCGAGTTGCACGATATGTAGCAGCTTTCTTTTTGTGTTTCTTTCATTTTGGGAAGATTCTTCTTAACATATGGAAAAACTTGCTTCTTTGTCAGACTTTGATATCATTTCTTGATTTCTCCATTAAAGTTTGTTGTTTGTACATTTATATTTGAAACATTGTGTATTTATGCCCAATCTACTTATTTTTGTTATAATATGACTGCTTGTGGTTTGATGGGAATGTGTAGGTCCATTATTACAGTGTGACAGAGATTCTTTCTTTCCGTAGTTTGAGCAAACTGAGCGCCGTAGACGAGAAGAACGTGAGCAGAAACAGCGTGAGCGTATGAAAGAAAAGGAAGGAGCTGGTATACGGCGAGAAGTTTGGATTCATCCAGAAGGACGTCGTCGTCGTGTCCATGTGACTACTTCTGCAGGCAATAGTTGTGGTCTTGTACCTGACAGTGAGGAAGAGGAACTTGCTGCGCTTTCTAGTGTTGAGGTTAGCTAATCATGATATATTTGAATCCTGCCTCAGGCATGGATGTGTGTGATGTCCTTAGGTTAGTTAGGTTTAAGTAGTTCCAAGTTCTGGGGGACTGGTGGCCACAGATGTTAAGTCCTATAGTGCTCAGAGCCAGAGCCATGATATATTTCATAACCATTTCCTGGCCCAGATGTAGACAATACAACGAATAAATAAAATGCTCATAGTATTCTACAACCTAGCAATTTATTTTAGTTTGGTAACTAAATTATATACAGGATA
The DNA here is from genome assembly GCF_021461385.2 of Schistocerca piceifrons. NCBI lineage: Eukaryota > Metazoa > Arthropoda > Insecta > Orthoptera > Acrididae > Schistocerca > Schistocerca piceifrons. The sequence goes on along the minus strand of NC_060138.1, from coordinate 393,188,192 downwards.
ATGAGAAATAATTTATCTTGCATGCCATCTTCATGTTGACTTTGCAGCCTATAAATATTTTCATTAATGTGTATACAGTGCTTGGCAAAAATGTGAAGCACCCAGAAGACGTGGTTGGATGTCAGTGTAACTCCATACATGTATGCACCATCAGCGAATATGTAAATGAATTGAGTTGCAGTCCTCTGTGACATGTAAAATGGCAAGTGCTTTAGTTTTACTCATATTTAGTGTTGTTACCAGACCTGGTATGGTATATAAAAAAAAGGGGACTAACAGCATCAGATTGAGGGATCACTGTAAAGGACAGTGGAGATACGCACACTTGTGTGAGACAGTGTTGTCAGCACTTGACCGTGTGAAAGGGGTATCATTGTGGATCTTAATTTGACCAGCTGGTCGAATTGTGCAATATCCTGGTTTGTGGGGCATTTGGATGAGACAGTGGCCTGGGTAATGCATAATGTGTTGTCAAGGTTCCAGTTGGCCACTTCTGACCACAACAGTGGAGGGTCACTGTATTGTGCACCGTGCAAGTTGTAACCCCTTCAAATGTGTGTCAGCTGTCCGAGAACAAGTAATAAGCTCTGTGCTACATCCATATCATCCTGCACCATTGGTCAGCAACTAGGAGCAGGTGAACTATGGCATTACTGTTCCATATTTTTAGACTGGTGATAGCACAGCACAAACGATTGTGTTTGGAGTGGTTCTGTGACTGTGAAGTGTAGACTGCTGATGAATGATACTGCATTGTGTTCAACAATGAATTGCAGTTCTTCACTACCCCGGCAGACCATAATCAACAAGCAAGGCAGCGACGTGTGGAAAAGTCCCATTCATCCAAAGTTTTGGAGCGGCACTGTCGGTATCATGGTGTGCGGAGCTACTTGGCTGTATGAGTAAAAAAGGAGAACATTCCCTGGAGATGATTCTCAGAGCAAAAGAACATTCTCTAAGAAAGTTCACAACTTCATGTGAATAAAAAATTCGAAACACATTCTGTAACCAGAAGTATCTTTCCCACTATCTCCTATCCTTCTTGAGAAAGTTCCTGGTATGTGTTGAGTGCCACATATGGCATAGGATACATGTGTAATCTTACATTTCAGTCAACTCACTCAAACAGGCAAACTATACAATGTGCAGCTATGGAATTTAAGCGTTGCACTATGTTTTGATTTTAGTTTTGTGTGAGGTACCAAGTAATTAAGACAATATACTGTACAGACAGTTAACAAAAATGTTTTATCTGCTGAAGTTACTGAATTTTTGACATGCAGGAAACGTTTTTGTTATTGAAGTTAAATGAACATATTATGTGAATGAAGTCTTAAGAGTACATAACTTTTTCTTCTACTCCAAATCAGAATTCTGTTATAGTCAACTACTAAGCAGTTGCTCATGTGGTTTTGTTGGAAGAAACAGAAGGTAGGTTTGTAATTACTGGTTCCTTAATTTTTCTGATCTGCCTGCGTATTTCCAACATAACAAAAAATAAGATTTGTGCTTTGGAAAAATGTATCTTAAATAGGCCAACCAGTAAGGGGGAATGATTAAAAGTAATAGAAAAGAACATTATCTCAGTATTGCAGCAAAATTTATTTTATGTGAGACAGACTGAATTCCTGAGATGAAGCTCATTTGTAATTAGTCACTGATACGGCATTATTAAAATTTCAAAATCTACGACATTATAATTTTATTATGTAGCTACTTACAGTTGTAAACTACACACTCCAAGCAACAGCTAAAACTGCCTATGTTTCACTTCTGTGGTGATAATGCAAAAACTCCACTGACTTCACAGTCATCTGTGTGACAGATGCTTAAAGCATCACTGTCACTGTAGTTGTCTAATGAAAGAATCATCTCCTCCATTGAATTTTCCAAAACAGCTTCATTCTGCCATGCTGAAGTCTACTGTAGACCCTCTCACGAGGCATTTGTGAAGTCTGGAATTTTGTCCTTAACCATGGTGAGATGCCATACCCTTAATCTCCTAAAATAAAAAGCATTATACTGGCTCTATCTTAGTATCTGGCATCTATATATCCTAGACTCAAGCACAGACCCAGGCCTTGAAGCATTAACATTAGTAAAAATTTCATTACTATCACATGTGCCTGCACATTGATACTAGAAAGGACCTTCAGTTAATATATTTGTCTCCATGTTTTGTGATTGGTATGTGTTTACAATCGAGAGCCCCAGCACACATGGAAACTGACACCTTGAGTGCCATTTAAGTATTACTGTTTCTAGTTCTCCAACATTTCTGGGAAATTGTATCTAAAGAAGTGCTTTTTGGGTAGCATAGTGAACATCTATAAATGTAAATGACACAATTGCCTGGTGTATACCTAAGTATTCTCCTACAACCAGTCTGAAAACGTGGGTCTGCTAAGTAGCAGAGCAAAAATGTTTTCATTTTCACTTCTTCAAAGTCATGCCCCCTTCCTTTCATAATTTTTGGGAAAGAAATTATTTGAAAGCCAAATAATGTTTTTGCTGTTAAACCTGTATATTATAAACTATAACAGTTCCTCTTGTCATCATGGTCTTCGGCCCTACATATGTCCCTTTTTTGCCTTTAGAACAACATAAATTCTCCCATTTTTACTAAAAATCTCAACAGAATTTACTCAACTTGAAGCAAGCTGTGAAGTCCACTGGGAAAATGGAGAATGTTCTCTACTTTTGAGAAATTTCTCTAGGTTTTTTGATACGAAATCTGAGAATGTTCTCCACTTCTTTAGATTTTTTTCGTATGAAATCGGAGAAGCTATTTGTGCTTAGCCACTGCCCCACACCCTTTTACTCAAGCTGACAACATTTCTGGTGAAAGATGTTTCCTGGCACTCTTACCTCATGAAAACCTGAGAATTTTCTCTGAAAATAAAGTACAATATCCGTTTTATTTGTATGACCCATTGATTATGACTTCAGGTTAGTGATTGAGGGAACTCTGATCGCTCACTGGTACGTCTCAGACATCCTATATCTGTCTTGTGTTACCTCTCCAGCCATTTTTCAACATAGCAATGCTCTCCACACATGGCACATGTGTCTATGAACTTCGTGCATGATGGTGAAGTATTCCTGTGGCCCAAGGTCCCCAGATCTGTCACCGATATGACATGATTGGCACCAGCTCAGATGTCAAGTCCATCCCAGTGCTAGTATCCAGGATATAAAGGACCAATTACAACAATTGTGGGCTGGCTTGCCTCATGAGAGGATACACTACTTCATGACACACTTCCCTACTGAATCATCACATTCATCCAGACTGGAGGGGCTATAATGTGATACTGATAATTGGGCTCATACTACCAATTCTTTCTCAGTTTGAGTCAGTATCGTAATAACTTCACATATCCCTCAGTCCGTGAATTTCAATTTTGTTTCTTCCTCTCCCTCCTCCACCTCCTCTTCTGGGTGCTTCACTCTTTTTGTAAGGCAGCATATATTCTTCTAGAAGCTACCAGGATAACAAGAAGATACAGAGCAGAAATGGTACATGTTGTTGCCACGTTACTGAACTGTACATTCTACAGTTTGCGTCTGCAGCTAATTTGTAATGTTACCTACTAGTTTATTCTGATGTTGAGGTGGAAATATTTGTCTCTCGCTTTTGTAGGATGACTGCTGCAGAATGTCTCAATCTCTTTGTCTAATAGCAGATAGTTCCATATACATATTAATGTGTAATAATTTAAATTCAATTGATGAAAATGCTTCCAAAGGATCAAAATAGTTATATTCAGAAACACAGCACATTTGTTAGGTGATAACATCGATCATTCATGTGCTGCAGGTGTCATCTGTTTGTGTAGTGAAAGATGATATGCTGTAATGAGCTGAATAATAGTTTGTTTCATATTCATCCATAGAATTGTATAAATTTAAACGACATAAAATGGGAGAGAATTTCAACTTGAAAAGACAATGTTTTAGAGCAGGGCTTCCCAACCTGTGGTCCGCGGACCCCTTAGGGGTCCGCTGGCTCTTTCTAGGGGGTCCGCGGCCACCTTTCACCAAATCGTGTAAAATAATGAGTAAAATTATTGAATAAAAATGTGAAAATCAAATTCATCACTCATCACTTTTTTTTTGTTGTGAAAAACGTGTACTTTTACTTCAGGTCATATCCCCAAGCAGCCTTTGCAGTTCCTAAGTGAGAACGTATACAGTTTAGTGCCGGAGAATGCGGCTTCTCTGATCGATTGTTTTGCAACAATATGGGGGGTCGTTTGTGCGCCGGCTCACGGCGCTAGATGCGCTGAAACATTTTACGCATGCGACCATTCACAGCGCTCGCTGGCACGTATGCGGCGCCAGGCATCATTAAATGTTAAACTTGCCTTGTCAGTGCACTACCTATTTCATAAGCCGATTTTTGACCAGTTTATTACTTCTAACATGAATCGGTGGCTGAAGTCAGGATCACTGAAGAAGGGTGCAGTTTCTCCATCGCCTTCACAAGGGAAGTTTCCAGTTGAAATGAATGAGGAGGGAGGACGATCAAAGGAAGACTTTACATACATTTGAACTTTTTTCTTCGGATTTCACGCGAAAACACACACACACACACACACACACACACACACACACACACACACACACACACACACACACACACACGACTGTTACGAAATATGCATGCTCCTTACATAACAGTAGCCAAATAGTGGAAGTGAACAGACCATAAGCGACAGCTTGTCAACAGCGAACAGTTTGGACGTGACGTTGATTGCTCTTGGAGGAAGACAGGTCCATCGTGTGAAATTTCAATTACCTAGTAATTTTAATCAAGATATAGTGTGTTGAACAAAGGGAGTAAATCCACTAGTAAGTGTCTGGATACAGTGAGAATTCCAATTGGTTCGTTAGTTTCAAGTTGTTTTCATTCATCTCTAAACAAAAGACTATTGATACTTCGAGGGGGGGCGGGGGGGGGGGGGGGAGGGTCGGTCATTGGGAACATGGCACCTGCATTAAGAAGCTTTCAGTTCCCATGGGTTTCACTCTGAAATTTGGAGTTACTGTGCTCTTGACTGACTAGGGGCCCACCATGGATTTTCGACTGAAGAAGGGGTCCGCCAGCTGAAAAGGTTGGGATGCCCTGTTTTAGAGTATTAATAGTTTATCTATGCATATTGGAGGGTACCATGGAGAACAGTGTGCAGTGTGGTGTGGCATACATGGCTCAAGGATAATAATGAGGAAAAACCAATCTTCATGTTTTGGGTGTACCAGTGATTGCCACTGAGAGCCCATTAGTATGATATAAGTGGTTTTGAGATCATTGAATGTGGAACAGTAATGATTGTGAAGCAAATGAAATTTCCAAGAATAGTTCATAACTTTCATGACTTTCGTCACTTGTATTGACTACGGAGAATCAAGTACAGTACTCGTAATTTTAGATGATTTTAGTCTTTCTTCTTTTAAGAAAACAGTGTCATTAGATTATTCAAATTGGGATTGTGCCTCAGATTATGTTTGTTATAATGAACAAAATGCTGTAGTGCTAAGTAGACAGATAAACTCAGTTTGCCATTAATGTGTTTCAGGTTAACAAGAGATTTGTTATTAGTTACCTGAATTGTGCAAGGGAAAACTTTTCACCAAAGTTGGGTGAGTCTGAGAAGCTCTTTTTTTTTTTTTAATTGTGAAAAATCATTGTTAAGTTGTACAAATTTAGATTTCACTTCACAGTTTAAAATAGTTGACAGTTAATGTAGTAGTGAGTACTTATGTGTAGCTTATTTTGGATACACCTTTCAGGTAGTATATGTGATAAACAGTTTACCCGGTTGTGCGTGCATGCGCTTTGTGTGTGTGTGTGTGTGTGTGTGTGTGTGTGTGAATATTCCCAACCTCTTAATGCCTTTTTCAACCTCTATTGTTAAGTGTATGTAATGCGTTATGATACTATCTTCTTTGGGGTAAACACCCATCAAGTAATTTCATTGTACTTTAACAAGCGTTAAATTTAGTATGTTAAAAATGTCTTTGCCACCACGTGAATGGAAAAATACAGTCATTGTATATCATGGAAGAACTTGCCTAGTTATTAGGAATATAGCTATACTAAATAGGAAACACTTCCTAATGTTCTGCAGTATTATATATATTTAAGCTCTAAGCCAGTTAATGATCAAATAAACATAATTTTGCAGAACATTAGGATGAATTTCCTATTCAATATTGTTGTCATGTTCAGTCAAGCATGATGGAAAATTTGGTAAATGTTATAAGGAATACAGCTAATTTTTTCTCTGCCACAAAATAGTTATAGAGTAGAATAATGTTCCACTGGTTTTAAGCATCTTCTACTTCCTTGGTAGACTGTCACCTCTTTCTCCATCAGATTATGTACCAGCTGCCAAGATAGCTGTGCTTCATAAACTTTCTGAAAGTATATACCTGTCAGCATTTTACATAGGGAGTTAGTGTGTCGGAGGTTGTTACGCTATCTGCTGACAGCGGGTTTATACTGCTGCTAAAAAGTGAAGGCCTTCTCGTCATCAGTTCATCTTCAGTGCTGATTTCTCTTCTGTCAATATTATTAATTGTTAATTACTCTGCTATCGATTTCTGCTTTTTCTTAGTATGAGGGCTATCCACAAAGTACAGGGCTATTACAAATGATTGAAGCGATTTCATAAATTCACTGTAGCTCCATTCATTGACATATGGTCATGACACACTACAGATACATAGAAAAACACATAAAGTTTTGTTCGCCTGAAACCGCACTTCAGGTTTATGCTGCCAGAGCGCTCGAGAGCGCAGTGAGACGAAATGGCGACAGGAGCCGAGAAAGCGTATGTCGTGCTTGAAATGACTCACATCGGTCAGTCATAACAGTGCAACGACACTTCAGGACGAAGTTCAACAAAGATCCACCAACTGCTAACTCCATTCGGCAATGGTATGCGCAGTTTAAAGCTTCTGGATGCCTCTGTAAGGGGAAATCAACGGGTCGGCCTGCAGTGAGTGAAGAAACGATTGAACGCGTGCGGGCAAGTTTCACGCGTAGCCCGCGGAAGTCGACGAATAAAGCAAGCAGGGAGCTAAACGTACCACAGCCGACAGTTTGGAAAATCTTACGGAAAAGGCTAAAGCAGAAGCCTTACCGTTTACAATTGCTACAAGCCCTGACACCCGATGACAAAGCCAAACGCTTTGAATTTTCGGCGCGGTTGCACCAGCTCATGGAAGAGGATGCGTTCAGTGCGAAACTTGTTTTCAGTGATGAAGCAACATTTTTTCTTAATGGTGAAGTGAACAGACACAATGTGCGAATCTGGGCAGTAGAGAATCCTCATGCATTCGTGCAGCAAATTCGCAATTCACCAAAAGTTAATGTGTTTTGTGCAATCTCACGGTTTAAAGTTTACAGCCCATTTTTCTTCTGCGAAAAAAATGTTACAGGACCTGTGTATCTGGACATGCTGGAAAATTGGCTCATGCCACAACTGGAGACCGACAGCACAGACTTCATCTTTCAACAGGATGGCACTTCCATCATGATGTTCGGCATTTCTTAAACAGGAGATTGGAAAACCGATGGATCGGTCGTGGTGGAGATCATGATCAGCAATTCATGTCATGGCCTCCACGCTCTTTCTTTCTGTGGGGTTATGTGAAAGATTCAGTGTTTAAACCTCCTCTACCAAGAAACGTGCCAGAACTGCGAGCTCGCATCAACGATGCTTTCGAACTCATTGATGGGGACATGCTGCGCCGAGTGTGGGAGGAACTTGATTATCGGCTTCATGTCTGCCGAATCACTAAAGGGGCACATATCGAACATTTGTGAATGCCTAAAAAAACTTTTTGAGTTTTTGTATGTGTGTGCAAAGCATTGTGAAAATATCTCAAATAATAAAGTTATTGTAGAGCTGTGAAATTGCTTCAATCATTTGTAATAACCCTGTACATTACGTTTTGGAATTAAAAATAAATAAAGTATAGGAAATTTGTTTTATTAGATACAGATGAAAGCCACACTTAAATACTACTTTTCTACATAGTTGCCATTTAAATTAAGGCACTTATCGTAGCGATGGACGAGCTTGGAAATCCCTTCATCGTAAAATTTGGCCGCCTACGCCTTCAACCACGTGGTTACCTCTTCTTGAAGCTGTGCATCGTCATCAAAACGCTGCATAGCCAACCACTTCTTCATTGCTGGGAATAAGTGGAAGTCGCTCGGTGCCAGGTCGGGGCTGTACGGCGGATGAGGAAACAACTCCCACTTAAAAGATTTGAGAACTTCACGAGTGGCATTTGCCGTGTGGGCCCGGGCATTGTCGTGAATCAGCAAGATCTTTGAGCCCAACTTTCCCCTGTGCTTGTTTTGTATTGCTCTTCTGAGATTGTGCAGAGTTTGGCAATACCTTTGAGAATTTATTGAAGTGCCTCTTTCCATGAAACCCACAAAAATCACACCTTTTCTGTCCCAAAAGAGGTAACCATGTAGTTGAAGGCGCAGGCGGCCGAATTTTACGACGAAGGAATTTCCAAGCTCGTCAATCGCTACGATAAGTGCCTTAATTTAAATGGCAACTATGTAGAAAAGTAGTATTTAAGTGTGGCTTTCATCTGTATATAATAAAAAAAATTCCAATACTTTATTTATTTTTAATTCCAAAACGTAATGTACTTTGTGGATAGCCCTCGTATATTTAGTGTGCAACTTCTCATCTTCACTAATGCTACTGGGACAGCACATTGTTTATGCTGCGAAGTTATTGATGGTATTTACTAGGGGATAAAAGAGAAATTTTGTACAGTAAACAGGCCAATAAATTGGGCTATTAACATTTAGATCAGCTCTAAATTGTAATGTTGGGATGGTGAGGGGGAGGGGGACAGTGAGAGGGGGGAGAGGTAGTGGGTGGGGGAGAGGAGGTCGAGAGAGAGGGAGAGAGAGAGAGAGAGAGAGAGAGACCCATCCCACCAAACACCAGCCCCATGTGTTTCTTAGTAGCTCATTCTCTCTGGTATTTTGTTTCTGCATTGTGTAGGACAAGTCAGACAAAACTCTGCTCACCATGTTTTACATGCTGCCCAGTGTCAGTGGAAAACGGCAGTATGACTTCATAGGTTTTCTTGGCATGATTGATTAAAGATGAATCTCTGGGTGTACAGTGAGGTTTTTTGTTTATATTTTTGCTCAATATTTCACTGTCTGACGCATTTGTCGTCTTCAGGCACTGTTAGTTGTGCTGTTACGTGTACTCGCTGCATGGACTGGTTGGAGTTCAGGCAGCGATATGCATAACAGTACAACTTGCAGCACATGAAGTTGGCGACTGGTTTGGTCGTTGAAATATTATGCAAAAATGAAGAGAACAACTTGGCTGTACGTTCGGAAGTACGCCATAAATACCGGTCTGCCTCGCACTACAAATTAAATGTTATTTATAAAGTTCAGTTCTATGCCCCTCTGCATAAACCAATTCCTGCTTAGTCTAGTTCTATATTTGATTTAACAAAGTATGTGTTAAGAGGGTAGCAAAATGTGAAAAATAACCATTACTCCAGCAGAAACTGGGTAGCAGCTTAAAGTGCAATGTTTCGCAACACACTGGGCAAATTTGGCAAAGAAGATGGGATGAACTACTACTTTGGTTTTCATATCCATAACACAATAATATCTGCAGTATTTTACTATACCTTGAGGACTGAAAAATGTGGTGTTGGGGGGGGGGGGGGGGGGTTACAACCAGCTTGTATGTCCACTGGTACTTGTATCGGCAAACCTTAGCTTGCTGGACTTGCCCTGACTTGTGTACTGGCCCATGCCGTACTGCCACTCTTCTGCCACCATGCATTACTTTTAACACATATTTTTTATTTGAAAATGGCACTAGACTAATTTGGGACTCCCCCATCAAATCCTCATATAACATTTGACGTTAAAAAAAAAAGTTTCTAACAATAAACAGACACTTTCTGCAAACTCTGGACATTACTTGAGATACTTGATAAAGAGTACTTTTTTGCTCTGACTCTATCTACACATCAAAAAAGTGAAATTTCGACAGAATTATGAAAAAAATGACTCTCAGGAGACACACATGATGTATCTGAGTGTTTACTAAAAATAGGATAGTTAACGTTTTAAAATTGGCTTTGTGCCAGTCATCATTCATTAGTCCAGTCAAATAGCAGATATACCTTGCAAAAGGTGGGGTAGAAGAGTTTATTTTTTCAACTCGTTCATATGGTTGGAAAGATTAGAAAACCGAGTTTTGCCGACAAAATTTTGTTTGGGAAAACTTTCTGCAGTCAAAAAACTTGGAAAATTTCGGCCTTTTTTCAGTTTTTCAAAATATCTCAGTTTTTTTGCTCCTATCACTTTAATGTCTATTTCTTTTTTAAAGAGCCCAAAATTCTCTACAAATTTGATTATTGCCATTTTTTCTACTCCCAATATCTAAGGCGCTATGGCGCCTCAAAAAATACCAATTTTTCAAATTTTGAGCATAGTGGCAAGATACCTAATTTTTGAACACAATTTTTTCAGTTTCTGTGTGTGTAGTATAAATACCTTATACATGATGTTATATGTTGGAATTTACCACCTCATTTTCAGGTATTCAATTTCTCTGTATGCAACATGAGGATTGCTGGGCACCCAACTATTGTGATTCTTACGTCACTACCTGAAGTTCACTATGGGCCACCTCAGCCCTGGTATTTGTAAAACTATAAATATAAAAATACATCATTAAGACACACACACACACACACACACACACACACACACACACACACACACACACACACACACACACACAATCGATAAATTGTCTCAGGAAACTGAACTATTATTAGCTGCAATAGGCAACCTAATTAGGTAGGTAATTATTCTTGTGTATAAAAGCCACATAGTTGACATTAAAAATAAGTAGCTTTATTACAATTAAAATGCATTGTCAGTTACTAAAAAATGTTGACAGTTCTGGGTGTGTAATACGTGTAATATCGCACTTTAGTGCACTTGAGACAGACATGAGCATCACTTCCAATGTTTTGATGGGCCAGATTCCTCAGTGTCACCAGAAATACCTTGAGTTAAGGATTCAGGGTCTGTACGTAGAGTTGATCCCAGATTGACCTCTTCTTTAAACAGTGAGTCGGCCTCTGCAAGTTCGTCGATTTTGTCAGCAGTTTCCTCAACATCCTCCATAACATCTTCTTCGCTACCCCAATACATTTCTTGCAAATTGAAGAACATTTCCAACCCGCTTTTCTGCAGGAGCAGGCTCCGCCACAGTTCAGCTTGCATGAGCATGAAACAATGTGAAGAAGTGCCTCAGGTGCTGGAGCTTGCCTCATTATAACGGGTATTGGTCCGTGGTCACTGTGATTCCAGCCCCATTTCTCAGGAGGTTTCCAGTTTCCCATCCAACTTTGGACTTGTTGGTAAGTCCGCAACGAATGATGTTGTGCAGCATCTTGTGTAGGTGACAACCGTGCAAGATTCAGTTGCTTTTTGTGGCAGACTTGGTGAATAACTGGTACCCGCAAATGGTCTAGTGTGTGGGAACTGCTGACACTCCACTATACAATGCGATAGTAACTTGTTCTCCTGCTGTTATTATTTCTTCACGGGTAGCATGTGGTTTATTGAACGGGCAAAGCACTGAGGTTAGGTGTTCATTTTTCGCAACAATATTGCAGCACTTAATTTTGCCTTGACCAACAAAAGCGGATGTTGTATCACATCCGCTAAAGGCGTGAGTGAACAGAATATATTCACTGTCAAACTTGTAAGATGCAGTGGAAAACCACTTGTCTTCTGCATTTCCTCTTCCTGGCTTTAAGAAAAATAAGTTTTAAATGCCTTGCCCCAAACCGATCATGAGCACAAGCAGGTCAGCACCTTCTACTACAATGACAACACTTCCAAAATCTTTGGTTCTTGAAATGGCAGATGTTACAATCATAATGTCAGCATCTTCTTGTGCCTGGTGCACTCCAGAAATTTGTTTTTAAGAAGTGTGATCAAATGCATCTTGTTTCGTTTGTAGTACAGAACTTGTCCTGAGGGACATGGTTCACCATCTCTGATTCAACCACAACGTCAACCGAAGAATGTTTTTTGGACCTACAAATCCTCTCAGCACTCTTTGTGCTACATTTGTCTCCCTCACATGGATACCCATCAAATACAGTAGCAAATTGATATCCAAAATGACGTTGCAGGCAAGAAACATAGCTTTGGGCTATTGATTAGATAATCGCCTTCCGCCCGCCCGCCAAAGAATAAATACGTATTTGTCCGCTAAAGAACAATTCCTACATCCTTTTCTTATAACTAATCATTAACGTCAATCAACTGTAGAAAATGTACGGCACCTGCATGCAATCGTATTACATATTGTAACACAAATAAACTTCACGCAATCCGACTTGAATGTGTTCGTAGTTACCGAATATGATGCTGTTTGTCCTGGCCCTGCAGCAGAGTGAGATGGTAAATTCCAATGAATAACATGATGAGTAATATGTTTATACTACACAAATAGAAACTGAAATAACAGTGTTCAAAAATTAGGTAATTTGCCACTTTGCCACTTTGCTCGGAATTTGAAAAATTGGTATTTTTTGACGCGCTGTAGCGCCTTAGATAATGGGAGTAGAAATAAATGGTAAGAACCAAATTTGTAGAGAATTTTGTGCTCTTTAAAAAAGAAAATAGACGTCAAAGCGATAGGAGCAAATGAAACTGAGATATTTTGAAAAAACTGGAAAAAGTCCAAAATTTTCGAAGTTTTTTGACTGCAGAAAGTTTTCCCAAGAGAAATTTTGTTGGCAAAACTTGGTTTTCTAACCTTTCCAACAATATGAACGAGTTAAAAAAATAAAATCTTCTTCCACACCTTAGGAAGGTACAGGCTTTTTTTCTGACAGTTTCACTGGACTACATTGCACATGCATGATTTTATATCCTCCTCTGCATCCTCTATTCACTACATCAGTATTATTTGTTATGGAGAATGGCTTCTAGCCTCGGTAGCTATAGCCACACTATTGACGTCCCTTGTTGAAAAATGTTCAGATCATGTTGTTTTTCTTATCCAGTATTTACCTATTGTTTTTTATATGTTGACATTCAGTGCATAATTATGAAACTTATAGTTTGTACTCTTTTATGTTATTCCTCTCTCAGCTTAACAGCACCAGCCTATTCATCACCGCATTCAGAAATTGAGGCAAAATCCAAAACTTTGTATGTACAGTCAACAAAATAAAACTGTTCGTGCCTTGATAAGCTCGGGTACCCTCAGTGGAGTGCAGCATGCACCATTGGTAATGCAGCATACAGTGCCAATGGCAGTAGCATCACACGTAACACAATTTTAACTGTATATTTGTTCCACTTTTACTGTAAAGCTTTTCCATATTGATCTTTCTGATTTTCTGCGTATAATTACTGGATTTTTTTAAATATATGCTTTATAATATTTATTTATCTGATTGAGAGAAATCAGGACATTCTGCCATCTGCAGGCATTGGAATAAATCAACAATGGAGGACATAGCAGACAGAACAGACACCACACATCTATTTATAGTATTTGTTTGAAATGCTGAGATGTTTCATTAGATAAAGACAAAAGAGCAAATCTGTGAAATTACGTGGTAGCAGTGTGGCAACATCTGAGGCTCTGAAATTCTACTGTTTGTACCATATTTTTTTACATTGCATTGTTTGTTGCAAGCATAACAGGTGCAAGCATAATATAGCTGAGGTATGCTGAATGTGGTAACACACTGCACCACAGATGAGTATATGACAATCATTTACTGCCACGTTATTTCAGCATACATGGCCATGAGAGATAGCTTCCTGGCAGTTGTCCAGAATGGTGGTTTCAGTGGGCATGAAGCGGCAGGTGGGTGCAGCATTCACGATCGTTGTGCCTAGACGTGCATAAAGTGATTTAGAGCGGGAGGGGGGGGGGGGGGGGGGGGGGTAATTTGGCTGGCTTTGATCAGGCTTGGGAAAAGTGTCGATGCTTCAGCAAGACAACATGTTAATTGATACCTGTGGGTATCTTTTGAGTCCCACAATAATAATAATAATAATAATAATAATAATAATAATAACAACAATTTTGAAATCGCCATAGCAAGCAAGTAAGGACGTATGCAAGTAAGTCGTCATAGTAAGCAATGAATACAAATGAAATTGACAAAGACAAACAAACAAGGTGGTGGTTTCACTTTAGAATAAAAGTTTACGATACAGTGGAATTTCATGAATGAACATTTTTGAAAGGAGGGAAAACATACTACCAAAAAATATTGAATTTGGTAATGACTTGATTTTTTTCAGCGGTGAAAAAGTGTAATTAAAAGTAGCACATTTGGGGTAATATGCGATCTAGTAATGCCACGTTTCATGACGTGCTACATAATAAATTATAATTCTAAATGCGTCTTTTTGAGAATACATTCAGAATACCACACCCAGAAACTCAAAATTACATATTAGTGTACAAGAAGCAAAAATATTGTAAAGTGAAGTGACACTGGTGACATACAAGCTGCCGGATATGTACACTTAAGCCATCAATTGGAATTCAGGTATGTCACATGACGTGAGAGCATAGCCTCTTGCCTCCAAACTATGATTCCATATTTTAGGAACATACCTAAAAGACTTGTACATCAACAATAAATTTCAATTGAGTTGACTTTTTTATATGTGGATACATACCTACATATACAGTACATGTTAATCACAGTAACATCTAATTTCAATTTTACTGTGGCTAACGGCATCAATACTGGTATGTAACTTGTAAAACATAACATTATGTATAAATATAGTAACTGTTTAGTAAAATGACACCACCACCTAAAGCAGTTTGAATAAATAAAAAATAAATTAATACGAACCTGACATATGATGATTTTATTTATTCACAAAGCGAGGCAGAATTTACACAGATGTTCTTAAAAGAAAGCATCATTGTTCATTTTACTTTTTCCCATTAGTGAATGACTACTGATAATATAAAATGGCATTGCTAAAACTACCGGTATTAACTACACTACACTGCATAGTCTTGTCTTCACAGACATTTGAAGAATATGTCAGTAGTTGCTTGTTTCTTCAGCCCTCATTTACATATTGCAATAACTATCTTCATTAACTCGTTCAACTCTTCATCACCTTTCAGCACTACTTTATCAGCTTCAAAGCTTAACACACAAGTTTAATTGTGTCCATGGCTTCAATAGCTTTTAACATCGTGGGGACTGGTGAAGGGCCTATTCAATCCGCATCTTCACTTTCTTGTTTTCTGCCATCTGATCCTGCAACACTTTATCAGTTGTCATGGACTGACAGACAGCAACACCTTCATCATGCTCAGCATAAGTATCGAAACTAAGGCATGTGGTATTTTCATCTGGCCCCATTATTTGCTGCCATTGTTCAGCTACAGTTTCATTGTTTTCTGATGTGATCTCTCATGTAAGGGGCAGTATACAATTAAAGCCGACCTTCTGAAAAGAATTTGATATTGTGATTTCTTGCACAGAATCCCACACATTTCTCATAAAATATATAGCAACCCAGATCGTCACCTTTCTTATTTTACTGTGAAGACAGGCCAGCCTCATCTGTAAAAGAACTTGCCTGTATTTTTGTTTCAGGCATCTTATAATGCTTTGGTTGAATGGCTGAAGGTGGCTTGTGCAATTGGCAGGAAAAAACACTATTTTTGTATTACGAAGATACGATGCATCTTGAGGATGTGCTGCACATTGGTCAATAAAGAGGACGATTGATCTGTTTCTGACACCCAACCTTGTATCCAAATTGTGCAAATATTTGTCAAATATACTTCTCATTACCAGTGCTTTTGTATTAGATGTATATTTTTTTTTGGAACATCTGCACATTATTGAAACATTGTGAACTTTCCGCTGTGCCAGGTATTAGTGGCACCAACTTTTCTATTCCACTTGCATTGTAACATGACAGAACAGTCAGTCTCTCTTTGCTGAATTTTCTGCTGTACCTCGAGCATATTTTATACCCTAAATTTTGTCGGCTCTTAATCTGCTCAATCTACCCATTGAGTGGCTTGAAATCTTTGAGTTCAAACTTTTGTACCAAATAAGTAGTTTTAGCATGAACCACAGTACCACATCAACTGGAGTTTACACTGTGAGAGTTTGCTTAAACCATTCAGCAGGAAACTTTCAAGTTCTAGAAACTGATCGTCAAGCACACTTTTCTTTTGCTGATTCCTCCTTCCACACATGCAGCTTCAATTATTTTTCTCTTGCTTACTATTGTGTTTAATGTAAACGGGGGAATGTTGAGTTTTTGTGCAGCATCAACATGTTTGATGTGTGGATTTTTGTCCAGTTCCTGAATAATGTTCCACTTCTCTTCATTAGTGAAATGCCTCACTATTTTCTTATTCATGGCATACTGGCTCCCTTTTCAAAACAAAAAAGAAAATTAAGCACTGAGAATTACTCGGACACTGAAGTCACACTGTACTGTACATGAACAAAGACTGTTTTCCAGAAATTGTCTTAAAAGATTGATTATGTCATTTGTATGCTCCCAACAAGCTTTTCTTCCTGTTTAATTTGGTATTCTTTTATAAAAATGGAAATGAAATTCAAATAATTCGAACGCCTGCAAAAACGCTCCATTCAAGTCATGTGATGCCTGTGATGTCACTGGCTAGCTCGCTGCTCCTGTTGTTGTAATGATAATTCGCAGTGATGTCTTGTTTTGGAATTTATATTTTGGAATTTATATTTTGGAAAATGGGATTGGTGTGTAGTACCATATCCCAACTGTGTCTGGTTCAATCCTCTTTTTCTTGTTACAGCTTGAAAGAGCATCCCTTAAGCTTTCAAAGCTATATACAGGGGTGAGTCAAATGAAAACCTTAAATTTGTAATAACAAATTGAAATTTTTGCAGTTATCCTGTAAGTTGGTAAGCGTGCTACAAGCAGCGTGCAGAATGGCCTGTAGGTGGCAGCATAGTGCAGATGCACACATACCGTCGCAGTATCAGTATAAAGATGGCCACCCCACTTGCGACTTGCACCAGGAAGGTTTTTGCGTACTGAAGGTGTGAAACCTATTGAAATTCATCGATGAATGGAGGTTCAGTATGGTGATGCATGTTTGCCACAGCAGCAAGTCTACGAATGGAGTAGGAAGTTTGCAAATGGTGTGACTTCAGTGGAAGATGCTCCTTGTCCAGGTCAGGCACGAGTTGTGACTCCACAGAACATTGCAGTAGTTGAAGCCATAGTGAAGGAAAACCGCCAAGTGACACTGAATGACAATGTAGCATGTTTACAGATTAGTCATGGGTCAGCACACCACATTGTGCGTGATGTGCTCCAGTTTCACAAAGTGTCTGCAAGATGGGTACCACAGCAGCTGACTCCTGAAATGAGAGAATGACGTGTTGATGCTTGTGAAGAACTTCTTCGACACTTTGAATGAGAAGGTGATGGCTTCCTTGCAAGAATCGTTACTAGGGACGAAACCTGGGTTCACTTCAACCAACCGGAAATGAAGAGAGCGAGCAAGGAATGGCGTCATTCCTCATCACCAAAACCAAAGAAGTTTTGAATGGAACCATCAGCAGGGAAGGTTATGCTGACTCTCTTTTGGGATGAAAAAGGCGTCATTTTGGAGCATTACATGCCTAGAGGGACCACTGTCACCAGTGCATCATACACAGATCTCCTAATAATCATCTGCAGCCTGCAATCAAATCAAAGCAACATGGATTGCTGTCAGCAGGTGTCCTTTTGCAACATGACAATGCAAGGCCCCACACTGTGCAACAATCACAGACCTGCATTTTGAGTGTCTTCCTCATACACCATACTCACCAGACCTTGCCCCTAGTGATTCCCGTATGTTTGGACCACTCAAAGACGCGATGGAAGGAAAGAAGTTCTGTTGTGATGAAGAGGTATGCCACGCGGTCCACGAGTGGTTGCGTGGACTACCAAAAGAATTTTTTTTCTAAAGGAATTTATGCACTTTGTAAGCACTGGAGGACTTGCATTGAGTGTGGGGGAGATTATGTTGAAAAGTGATACAGCTTTGTACCACTTCTGCACAATAAATAATATTTAAAAAAATATTTAAGGTTTTCATTTGACTCACCCTCGTAGTTCAATTTCTGGATCTAGCGTATTGATGGGTATGAATACATTTCAAAAGTTATTATTTTAGCACTTCGAGAAGATTGAAAAGTGAAATATTTTGCTCAGTAAGTCCCACAACTAATTTTTTTTAGTATATAAATCAGTTTCGAACATTAATTTAACATATGCCATCAAACAAGTGTAATACACAACACAGTAAATTTGCGAAACAAAAAACACTTAAGAGTCAGTTCCATTTTTGATCAAATAGTTCTACAGTTTTGTCAAGGATAGGTTGAGCAAAAGTGTTTTGTCTTCCTGATGACGATGGTGATTGTGCTTCTAAAGTCATGAATATGTTGCTCAGGAATCCAGCTGGTGTCTCTAGCAGCTGGCCAGTGCAAGGAATGAGCACAACCATGTGGGTGCATAAAGCTGATGAGGACATTTCTTGTCCATGTGAAATATTCTATTAACTTTATTTGAAAGGCATGGACAGCAATGGTATGATGATGGAGACAGTCACTGGTCATACAAATGCTAGTACTGTGGCATTCTTTGTCACCAAAATAGATAACTAATGGATGTAGTGTGGCCTGACTATTCCCCCAATGCATGATTTCTGTTTAGCTGCTTAAGGTATAAGCTTTAGTGTTTTGTCACAAAGGATGGCTCCTTAAACCAGTAATTTTCAAAATCAGTGTCTCCATGAAATCTTCAACAGTTCTCTGACATGTCTCCAGTGTGTGTCTGTCAGTATGGATATGGTATTGGTATTACATTGTTTCTTCAGGGTTATAGTCTTTTAAATCATCTTCGAGAAAAGCCTCTTGCTGTATTTTTCCTGGACATTCCACACACCATTGCAGCATACAATCTTTTGATTCCAAACTGCACACAGTTTTTTCCCTCAAAAGCTTGTAGTCATCTTGGATGGATGTTTCTGAAGCCAACATTAATTTGACATTTTGATGAATTACACATACACGTATTGAATGTGATTCAGAAGTGCCAACTGCAGTACATCATTTCAGGGAGAACTTACAAAATTTTGAGAATCTCAGTTGATTTCCATATTGCATACAATAAGCAATGAACATTTCTTTCAGGTTTCAAAGGAGCAGATGTTTCTGCTTTTGAATCTTTTTATTATTTATTATTTATTTTTACTGGAGCACAATCCTGTTAGCTTGGGCACAAACGAGAAAACTCATCATCTTCAAAACACGGAGGACATTTTGTTTTACTTTATCGTTGAGCTTTTTCCCATTTGCACTTGTTGCCAAAATCCCATCTTCTATCTTTAGTTTCTTCGACTTCTTCTCCATTTTAGTTGAAAGAGCAAATTCTTTAGCCGTTTTTTCAATAGTCCAGCTGTTTGGGACCATATTAAGTTCTTATATCCATATCTTTAAATTTTTGGCACTCTTCTGTTTGTATTTGAGCAATATCTATGTGACTCACGCAAGCAGCTGTGACAGTTACCGTAGTAATGCTATCTTGGGCTTTCAGAACTTTGCGCTTCATGTATCCCATTGAATCCCTTTCGCTGATCCATTGAACCTTTAATGGTGACTCTCCAAGTGATGATAATGAAGTATTAGCAGTAAAGCAACTACATCCATGTCTTCAGTGGACGGTGATTCTTGCTTATCCTGGTGGGATGATTCTTTCTGGCCCATTTCTTGTCTACATTTGGTACGAATTTTCTGATCAGGTTTAAAAACATTAGTCAGTAACTTCAACCTATCAGGCATTGCAATGGTCACTGCTGTTAAAGTCTTCTAGGTTACACTTTTTCTTTACCAAATGGGTTGCAGCCAGTCTTCTGCAGGAAATGAAATTTTGTCATCAACAAGACATTATGGAATGGACAAATTTGGGCATATGCAGTAAAATCAAGCCCAGCCTACTTGGGAAAGGAGAACATGTAAATGAGCTGCATTAACAAGTGTTTAATGCAGTTGGGACTGGGGTTCCCATAAATGGACGTACTATGCAGCAAAATGCAATAATGAGGAAGATACTAATAAGATTCCACTGTATTTCACAAAAATAATCTTTATCATCATAATAAGCAATGAGGATAAGAAGAAATTGACAAAAAGCAAACAATCAATTGTTTTAAGGCTGTAATTTCATCTTTGAGCCATTGCAACATAAAGTTTTCAACCATTGTCATTTCCTGACAAACATTTGTAAGCAATTTTGCATTTTTCCTAGACATAATCACGCATCTGAAAACTTTCACGAAATCATAATGCCTGAAACAAATTATCATCCTAAATAACAAGCAAAAGTGGGCCCAAAATTTAATAAATTTCAGGTGATACTGCTCCAGTAGTTTTATTTGGAAACCACTCATAATAGAGTAGTACAAAGTCGAAACTACATTACAATAACTTCAGGTATACTACTTTCACTGACAGTGATCTCCTCAGTAAGATCACTTTAAAAAGAAACACTTCACAATATCTTATTATCATGTAGCACAATCTCCACACCACCTATTACTTTGAACACTGTAAGTGATTGCTACAATGCACTTCATTCATAGAAGTACTTCAGTTATTCACTAGATGTCTGTGTCTTGAAGTAGCATTAGTGATTTCATGCAGAGGGCACCGGTACTTTAAAAAATTAATAAAACAGTTGTTTCAGGCTTGCTTTTGTTGAATTGGATGTAGTTTGTGACTGGCATCACATCATCTTTTCAGATGAGTCAATCTTTAGCTCGTTGAACGAGGGTCTGGTAATGATTTACAGGCCACCCGGAGCACAGTACATGGCGCAATACCCACAAGTTGGATGCATCACAGTCTCATGATGGGGATAGATGTCGTCAGATGGGTCAGGAATACTTCATAGATTTTATGGTCAACTTGCCACGTGTCAGTATGTGTACATCACGAAACATACAGTGGTGCTGAGTGGGTGGGTGCCCTATCCCAGTGAAGTGATTCAATTCTAGCAACACCAGTGACCTGTTTGCATGAGTCGAATCATTCAGAAATAATTTTCGCAACATGCTGATGTTGATTTGGTCGAGTGGCCTGTTTGATTGCCAGACTTGAATCACATGAAAAAATAATGAGGCTCAATGAAATGTCATGGCTGACAACAGCCTATTGCGCACCTGACTCAACTGTGGGATGTAGCACTGTGTACATGATAAAGTCTCGTGGCAATGGGATGTATCTCCGGAGGCTGACCACCTTCATGCCTCGTCCAGTGAGGCAGGTAATCCATGGCAGTGGCGGATGAACCTCATACTAGCCTCTTTGAAATTTCCCTCATCTCACATTACTCTGCTTTATGTTACAACATTTGATGTAAGTGTATGTTTGTTAATTGGAATTATAGGTGAACTCATTTTACTTTAAATTGTATTTATTGAATTCGTGCTATCAACACCTAATAGTGCAAATTTGAGAAAGAGCATAAACAAGTCTATTTGAATCGAAATAGAAATGGTGTCCTAAAGTGAGGCAATCAGAGACAACCCTTAGTATCAACCAATATAAGTGCAGGTAAAAACAATAACAATAGAATTCTCTTTTTTACTGGCTCTCCAACATTTTCTACATTTATTGCACTAAAAAAGTGCTATCAGGGCATAAGAAAGCTCTTTTTCAAGTTAACATTCTTTGGGAGCCCAAGGGTAGCATTCCAAGCACTATGTCCATTTTTCTGTTATAGTTTTAAGAAAAAGTACCACTGCAGAATACGCATTCAGTGTCTTCTTCTTCTTCTTCTTCTTCTTCTTCTTCTTCAGGTTGCAACTCTGAACATTGTCCTCAATCAAATGAATGACTGAAATGTTTAGTTCCTTGTGTTTTCTCTTTTTCTTTCTCAGGAACAAAAACTTCGTTTCTGACTCCATTGATTCTGCTACACCTTTCATCTCAACCATGTAGTAACATGTTCTTTCAGCTCGTCATCATCGTTGAAGTGTTGACCACCAAGGACAGATTTTAGATGTAAGAAGAGATGAAAGTCGCTAGGAGTGAGGTCCAGACTGTACGGAGGATGATCAAATGCATCCCAGTGAAATTCCTGTAAGAGTTGTTTGGTCACATTCGCCATGTGAGGTCAGGCATTATCGTGGGAAAAAAACCATCTTTTGACAGTAATCCTCGATACTTGTTCTGTATTGCACCGAGCAATTTCTTAATGGTCTCACAGTAACCATGTGCATTGATTGTTTGGCCTCGTGGTCAATCAGCAAAATGCCTTTTCTGTCCCAAAAAATGGTGCACATCCATTCCATTGACTGCCATTTTGTTTCAGGGGTGTCGTAAGATACCCAAGTTTCATTCCCTGTGACTATCCGAGAAAGAAAACCAGTGCCTTCTTCATTGTAGTGTGTCAAAAACTGAAGTACACTGGCCATCCATTGTTTTTTCTGTTGTTCAGTAAGAATTTTGGGTACCCAATGTGAGCAAAGTTTTCAAAATTTCAGTTTTTCAGTAACAATTTCATGAAGTAGTGATCATGAGATTTGTGGAACTTCCATAGCAAGGGCACTAAGTGTAACTTACAGTTGAGCTTAATCTCCTCTTCAATTGTGTGAACCATTTCATTAGTAACCACTTCGTTCTTCATTGTGCACTTGATCACGTCCTTCATTGAACAGTCTGACCCATCTTCTACTATTGAATCGCTCATAGCATTTTGTCCATAAACCTCGCAGATTTGCCAATGAATTTCCTTTGGTTTAACTTTCTTTGCATTTAGAAAACAAATCACAGACCTCATTCCACACACGGCGGCATTTTCAATTACAGCTGACATTATAAAGAACCACTACAAAGCGCACGAAGGCAGGAGCGATCTGAAAATGGCGTACGTATCTTCTCCTTGAGTCAGAGTAACTGCCGTGCTTGCTAGGAACTGCGATCATAGTGCTGCCGTGGATAGAAATAGAAACGGAACTTACTTTGTGAATGACCCTCATGTTACGTTGACGCCAGAGTTTATTAGCTCATTATTAAACAGTTATTCTCTCTTATTCAGTTTCATCTGAGTGATTTTTTTCTGCTGCATCTGCTTTCTCATTCTGTCTTTTACTCCTCATAGGAGTTTTATGTATAGAGACTGTTACTTCTTTGAGAACTTAATCTGGACCTGATGGTGTTCAAAGTTTAATGAGAGAATGAATTTTAGTGTTGCAGAGTAAAAGGCCAAAAGCATTGCTGTTGAGCCTTTGCTTACATTTGAATGTGATATTTCAGGAAAAATTAATGATTATCAGTTTTATTTAAGCCAGGAAACTGAAGAAGTATTTGATTATTTACTCTTGCTTACATTTGAAATACAAGCTACATAAAAGATAAAGTTTTTCAAGAATTCTGATTCATCTAAATTCACTTTCTCCTCAAAATAATCATATTCTCTCAATCCTATAAAAGGAAAGCCCTTAACATAACTATGATAAAGTTAGTTTTAAATTTTGTGAGTGATACAGTTTTTATTAGCTCATACTACAATAGTTGTCTTGAAGACTGCAAATAATATACACTAGTGTTGTACTTATTACGATGAGAGAACCTGCTACAGAAAGGCCGTTGCCTGATGTGACGAGGGGGATAAAAAAATATTAGCCCAATGGCACATCTGATCTCTGTTTTACCAACTGATAATCACTCACTTCAGCCATGATTTACTTGCTTAGTCATGCTAACAGCTAGTTCAGACTGCATCTAGCACTGTCGTTTAAATCCCTATTTCACAATCACTGTCAACACCCTATACTTCCGTCTATAATGTTGTGAGAACAGTTTTATTTAGTTGACTATACATCATCTATATATGCAGAATGAAGTGACAAATGAAAATCTTTACCAAGGTTTCAGTCTGGATGTATACAGCATAGAAATTTGAGACTTGAAAACATTTGTGGAACCATATAGTTTCATTTGTATAACATCTTGCCATCTGAATTTAAATTTACACTGACTTTCATTATCTTTGCCTACAGTCCTGTGAAGGAATTTATCCTTCTTCCAAATTATATCACACTGTGTCAACTATAATACAGATACTAGAGTTTATTTTACTTTTAAAGTATCTATTTTTGTTGATAACTGTCTTCATCATCATACTTGAGTGAAATGTGTAACTCAGAGTCTTCAGTGTTGTCACTAAATGGACAGTGCCATACAAAACCTAACAAAATTAGTCTTAAATGAACTGGAAAAAAAGAGGAAAGAAGGTTTTGTTTCATAATGTATATTCATCTTTAAGATCATACCATAATTCCTAATACTTAAAGTGAAAAATACATTTTTGCAGGATGGAAACATTCCAGGAATCGGCAGTTCAGATGTTGCGGGAGTTTCGAGCACTTTTACAGCATTCTCCAGTACCACTCAATGCCAATAGGTTCCTACAGTTGCTGGCGCTCAATATGTTTGCAATTGAAAACACACAGCTCAAAGGTAAGTGTTACACTCAAGTAATGCTATATTCCTTATTGATCTTTCTGTCTTATATATTTGCTTTGCTAATTATAAAAGGAAACAACAGTAAGGATGGTTATTAAGATTTAGTTTTATGTAAAGAGGCAAGAAATGAGAGTTGTAAAAGAACATACCAAACAAAGATAACTTCATACTCCTTTGCAAGAGAGTTACTTGTTATAAAGGAAATGGCCACACAACCTAGCTCCCCTACCCCAGCACACCCCATCCACTCCACACAACACACCTCTTCCCTTTCAGCACAACCCTCTGTGAGACACACCCCTCCTCCCAGACGCCCCTCTCCCTCTGCCTGGATGCCCCTCCCCCTCCTCTGTCTGGACGCCCCTCCCCCTCCTCTGTCTGGACGCCCCTCCCCCTCCTCTGTCTGGACGCCCCTCCCCCTCCTCTGCCTGGACGCCCCTCCCCCTCCTCTGCCTGGACGCCCCTCCCCCTCCTCTGCCTGGACGCCCCTCCCCCTCCTCTGCCTGGACGCCCCTCCCCCTCCTCTGCCTGGACGCCCCTCCCCCTCCTCTGCCTGGACGCCCCTCCCCCTCCTCTGCCTGGACGCCCCTCCCCCTCCTCTGCCTGGACGCCCCTCCCCCTCCTCTGCCTGGACGCCCCTCCCCGTCCTCTGCCTGGACGCCCCTCCCCGTCCTCTGCCTGGACGCCCCTCCCCGTCCTCTGCCTGGACGCCCCTCCCCGTCCTCTGCCTGGACGCCCCTCCCCGTCCTCTGCCTGGACGCCCCTCCCCGTCCTCTGCCTGGACGCCCCTCCCCGTCCTCTGCCTGGACGCCCCTCCCCGTCCTCTGCTTGGACGCCCCTCCCCGTCCTCTGCCTGGACGCCCCTGCCCGTCCTCTGCCTGGACGCCCCTCCCCGTCCTCCGCCTGGAGGATACTTCATATGTTGGAAGTGTATTCCTCCAATCAGAGTGCTCAAAGTCACACTTGAACCATTCGCTGTTGCCAAACTGTCACAAGAAATAGTCAAATCCGAATTCCTTGTCTGGCTGTTCTTCACATTGTGTTTGGATATTCAGTTATCATCACCGAGACTGGCCTGCAGTAGGTAAACTTCTTGCGAAATAGTGCAAAACAAAACCTTTTGAAGGCAGAGATTAAAAGCTGCTGCTGTTTCTGTATACACACAGATGTAACAACATAAACTCAATCTCTTCCGCAGCACAGTCGACTGTATAGAGGTATGTGGGTTAGAATATTGCAGGTTATAATTTTTTTTTTTACTTTTTTAAATCCACTAAATTGATATTTTACATTAATTGGTTTGAATCTAATTTTTTATTTTTAATCTTTTGTTGTATCATTTTCATCGTTGTATGAACTTTTATCTCTTTGCTCTTATTGTTCATGCTGTCATTCTTCTTCCTTTTGGGATCTGCATGTGTTGCCTATTAGCAGCAAATGAGTTCCATCCAGGACTGCTCATTGATCAGTATTGCATAAGCTCGTGTAAGAAAAGTGAGAAGTTACAGTTCACTTTAGGAGCTGAAACTGAATATTTTTCTGTCTTTAATTGCTTATACAAGTCAGCTTTGAAAGCCGTATGCAAAGTGAGCGTGATAATGCTGCGAGTTGCTGACCACAATTTTTCTTGGGTACATTGCACATCAAGAGGTTGTTGTTAGGTTAAGACATGAGTGTAAATTCAGGGCTACAATACATGTTGTCACCCACAGTACAGTCATTGGTCATTTAAAGTGACCTGTGGACATAGCATCTCATGGCCCCACCATACCTGATGGCAACAGCTTCCAACATTGCATTACATGTGCAGCATTTTAGCACTTGTGAAGTGACCCACCATGGTTGCGCGTTGCCTTTAACTGAGTGGATAGCTGATGTAGCAACACTTCAATGCCAAGTGAAAGACATCAGCCATAGCAAACATCACTGCTTACTTGAGATGCACTTGCAAACATGCTGTTGCTGCTCGGAGATGACAGCCCCCCCCTCCCCCCCCCCCCCCCCCCCTGCTCTGTGTAAGTTTGTGTGTTAAATCCACCCACCAAGTGGTGGCAGGAGAAAACATATTTAAAGGCTAAGTAATGTGTAAGCTTTCAGAGGCAGTGGCTCTTTCTAGTAGAAAGGTTGTAGAGGAAGAAAAAGATGAATGAAGGAAAAGAACAGGAAAGGTTTAGGAAATGGGGAGAGTTCAGGAAAGTCATCCAGAACACCAGCTCAGAGTAGACTTGCCAGACGGGATGAAAAGGTTTGTCTGATTGTGTTGGGGACGTAATTCGAAAACCTGAAAGCTTAAAAAACACAAACAAACAAATAAAGTTGTAGGGCTTACGGCTGTTCTCTTACTATTGTAGTAAATGAAAAATTCTTTCCAAGAATGTTTCACTATAGTATTGAGTAATTGCACACCAATTTTCAGTACTATAATGTCACTGATTTACAAGGAAAAGATACATAAAGTTGCCAAAATGTTAGTCACAGGAAACCTGAATCAAAAATTTGACTTGTGTTTGTATTAGGCCTTACCTTATATGGATGAACTACAGTGTATTAACTGTAAGACGGCAGAGTTGTGAGGGGAGTGCGGGGAGAGGAGGAAGCAAGCATTGGCTGGCGAGGGGAGTGGAGCCGTTGGGGGGGTGTGGGGGGGGAGACAAGGCACGCCTGCCAGTTACAGTGCTGGCACTACAAATTGCGCGTCATGGTTACACGAAAGCAGACGAAAGGCTTGAAAGTAAAACTTGCTTTAAATGTTGTTCGTAAACGAAACTGGAAAAAAAAATTATATATATATATATATATATATATATATATATATATATATATATATATATATATATATATATATATATATATATATATAAAAAGAAAGATGATGAAACTTACCAAACAAAAGCGCTGGCAGGTCGATAGACACACAAACAAACACAAACATACACACAAAATTCTAGCTTTCGCAACCAATGGTTGCCTCGTCAGGAAAGAGGGAAGGAGAAGGAAAGACAAAAGGATATGGGTTTTAAGGGAGAGGGTAAGGAGTCATTCCAATCCCGGGAGTGGAAAGACTTACTTTAGGGGGAAAAAAGGACAGGTATACACTCGCACACACACACATATCCATCCACACATACACAGACACAAGCAGACATTTTTTATGTGTATGTTTGTGTTTGTTTGTGTGTCTATCGACCTGCCAGCGCTTTTGTTTGGTAAGTTTCATCATCTTTCTTTTTAGATATATTTTTCCCACGTGGAATGTTTCCCTCTATTATATTCATATCATATATATATATATATATATATATAAAAAAATACAAAGATGAGGTGACTTACCGAACAAAAACGCTGGCAGGTCGATAGACCACAAACAAACACAAACATACACACAAAATTCAAGCTTTCGCAACAAATTGTTGCCTCATCAGGAAAGAGGGAAGGAGAGGGGAAGACGAAAGGAAGTGGGTTTTAAAGGAGAGGGTAAGGAGTCATTCCAATCCCGGGAGCGGAAAGACTCACCTTAGGGGGAAAAAAGGACAGGTATACACTCGCACACACGCACATATCCATCCACACATACAGACACAAGCTTGTGTCTGTATGTGTGGATGGATATGTGCGTGTGTGCGAGTGTATACCTGTCCTTTTTTCCCCCTAAGGTGAGTCTTTCCGCTCCCGGGATTGGAATGACTCCTTACCCTCTCCTTTAAAACCCACTTCCTTTCGTCTTCCCCTCTCCTTCCCTCTTTCCTGATGAGGCAACAATTTGTTGCGAAAGCTTGAATTTTGTGTGTATGTTTGTGTTTGTTTGTGGTCTATCGACCTGCCAGCGTTTTTGTTCGGTAAGTCACCTCATCTTTGTATTTATATATAATTTTTCCCACGTGGAATGTTTCCTTCCATTATATTGATATATATATATATATATATATATATATATATATATATATATATATATATATATATATATATATATATAATAGAGGGAAACATTCCACGTGGGAAAAATATATCTAAAAAGAAAGATGATGAAACTTACCAAACAAAAGCGCTGGCAGGTCGATAGACACACAAACACAAACATACACACAAAATTCTAGCTTTCGCAACCAATGGTTGCCTCATCAGGAAAGAGGGAAGGAGAAGGAAAGACAAAAGGATATGGGTTTTGGGAAGGGGTAAGGAGTCATTCCAATCCCGGGAGCGGAAAGACTTACCTTAGGGGGAAAAAAGGACAGGTATACACTCGCACACACGCACATATCCATCCACACATACAGACACAAGCAGACATATTTAAAGACAAAGAGTTTGGGCAGAGATGTCAGTCGAGGCAGAAGTGTAGAGGCAAAGAAGTTGTTGAAAGACAGGTGAGGTATGAGTGGCGGCAACTTGAAATTAGCGGAGATTGAGGCCTGGCAGATGACGAGAAGAGAGGATATACTGAAGGGCAAGTTCCCATCTCCGGAGTTGGGATAGGTTGGTGTTGGCGGGAAGTATCCAGATAACCCGGACGGTGTAACACTGTGCCAAGATGTGCTGGCTATGCACCAAGGCATGTTTAGCCACAGGGTGATCCTCATTACCAACAAACACTGTCTGCCTGTGTCCATTCATGCGAATGGACAGTTTGTTGCTGGTCATTCCCACATAGAATGCATCACAGTGTAGGCAGGTCAGTTGGTAAATCACGTGGGTGCTTTCACACGTGGCTCTGCCTTTGATCGTGTACACCTTCCGGGTTACAGGACTGGAGTAGGTGGTGGTGGGAGGTTGCATGGGACAGGTTTTGCATCGGGGGCGGTTACAAGGAAAGGAGCCAGAGGGTAGGGAAGGTGGTTTGGGGATTTCATAGGGATGAACTAACAGGTTACGAAGGTTAGGTGGACGGCGGAAAGACACTCTTGGCGGAGTGGGGAGGATTTCATGAAGGATGGATCTCATTTCAGGGCAGGATTTGAGGAAGTCGTATCCCAGCTGGAGAGCCACATTCAGAGTCTGGTCCAGTCCCGGAAAGTATCCTGTCACAAGTGGGGCACTTTTGTGGTTCTTCTGTGGGGGATTCTGGGTTTGAGGGGACGAGGAAGTGGCTCTGGTTATTTGCTTCTGTACCAGGTCAGGAGGGTAGTTGCGGGATGCGAAAGCTGTTTTCAGGTTGTTGGTGTAATGATTCAGGGATTCCGGACTGGAGCAGATTCGTGTGCCACGAAGACCTAGGCTGTAGGGAAGGGACCGTTTGATGTGGAATGGGTGGCAGCTGTCATAATGGAGGTACTGTTGCTTGTTGGTGGGTTTGATGTGGACGGACGTGT